>NC_087209.1:77214143-77236643 GCF_015104395.2 Macrobrachium nipponense
AACAATGTTCCTACTGTTTGCAAAGCGCGCTTTATGAAATTCATTATGCAAATGGCAAGAAGCTATTTCAGGAAGCTACCGGGTTGCACTGCGTCAAAGGAAGATCTAAATTCCACCAAATTAAACTCTCATCATCATTTGGTTGTACTTTTTATGCACAGTTTTGCGTGGACGGTCATAAATAACCTCAGAAACATTTTCTGTTATTTGCTGCGATAAACGCCAGATTCTCTAGAAAATTGCCTTAATTACAATGTCATGTATTTTCATTACTTTCCATACCGATTTTCAGCCCTGAATTCCGTGAGGAGTAGACTCGTCAGCATGAATATAAAACGCATGTAGAATTTGAATTCAACGACAGGGTTATATTTGTAGTAGAAGTAGCGCTGTTTCGTATTTTTTTTCCATAACTGTTTTAAACTTCAACTGTATTTCAGAACCGCATTAATAGAAAAAAAAATTTGGTATCCAACCTCTAACCATAGTGCCACATCTCAAACTTTTCTGCACTGTGCTGCAAAAAAAAAATTTTTTCTTTGCATTCTTCTCTGATGAGGCAGGCACCAAACGGCTGGAAGTGTTTTACGCGTATGATTTCTAAGGGATTCTCTTCGCTTTGAAATACGTTTGTAATTAGAACAGGTGCCCCACTTAAATCAACATCAAGTACCCAAAGACGGCTCCTGGATTTCATGATTTTGTTTACTTTGTGGCCTTTCTTTAATAGATGCGCAGTTTTTAGCCAGAGCAGGTTACGAGGAATTTGGATTATTGAATGATTTTGTGTGTATCAGCTTCTCTGATTTTAGATAGATAGATAGATAGGTATGTAGATTTATAGATGAACATGTAAATAGGTATGAGTGATAATGGATCGAAACCAAGCTACAGAACGAGAAAGAAAAGAATGTTGTATCTTTCCATGCAAAAATAGCTCTCAAAGGGAATATTCTCAAGAACTTTGTTGGGAATTGGGGCAATTTAACATTCCACGGTACAAAATGCTACTATACCGCGCAGTTGCTTGATTTGATGATAATGAATATGTCCATGGACTTTAACTGGTCGTTTTCTCATTCAAAAGAGGTAAAGTCGAGTTGACTTATGAAGCAGCTACTATAGTAAATCACGCTCGACATAAAGGTGCTGGACTTGTTCAGTACCTCTTGCTTTTCCTTTGAAAAGGAGAACGACGATTAGGAGATATATGATATTGAGCGGCGAATTTATAAGCGTATATGAATGAGAGAGAGAGAGTGAGAGAGAGAGAGAGACACTTTTTCTCTGTAAAATTCAAATGTGCGTTCTAACTGCTTATAACTTATCATGAAATTTATGAATTATAATGACATCGCATTTTCCATCATCGATGTGATTTATTTGAAGCAATATCTCGCCGTTTTAAACGATCCATACTAACGACATTCCTCCCCTATTGTCGCTTTCCTCTAAATTGCCGGTGTATAGCAATTTTGTTATTTTGCAAGAATTTGACTGGCACTGTTAAGGTAATTTCATGTTGAAAAAAGTACCTTCCATGGACACAATAAGTATGTATCATATAATATATTATATATATATATATATATATATATATATATATATATATATGTGTGTGTGTGTGTGTGTGTGTATAAATTTGTATATACATATATGTATATAGATTATATCTATGCATACACACACACACACACACACATATATATATATATATATATATATATATATATATATATATATATATATATATATATATATATATATATATATATATATATATATAGACAAATTCCACGAAGGAAAGAGAAAGAGAAAGAATAGAGTTCGGCAAGGCTTTTCGACTTCTTGTCCTTTGCTTGGCAGACTGAAGAAATATAAAAAGACGTTTAGAAAGAAAACTCTTATAAATGACAGATGGGGATTGCAAAGGAAATATATGTACCCGAGTCCAACACAATTGATAATTAGCAGACTACCAAAACAGGTCAATAGGTTTAACAAAAGATAAGGCCCAACAGCTCAGAAGCAGGACAAGACAATTAAAGATTATATAAAGAAGGCGACTGACCACCAAAAAATTTTTATAAAAGTACTACTCTGTAATTTTCCATTAACAACTTTTGCAAGGTGAAAATTATATATATCATATATATATATATATAGTATATATATCATATATATTTATATATATATATATATATATATATATATATATATATATATATATATATATATATATATACATTACACACACAAATACATACAAAATATACATAAGGTAACTAATTTGTAATTATGTCAGTGATTTTAGGTCATTTTTGAAGATTTACTAATACAGGGGTCCAAATAATACATCTCAGGGCTAAGGTTAAAATTGCTACTGGAAGTAAGCTGTATAATAGCGGATTATAAAAGATTTCGTGAAGAAATCTTTTGATCTCTCAGTCATTGGACTTTCGTTCAATTTATTGAGCGAGTGTTTTCACTTAAATGAGTGAATATAGCATTGGATGTTTGCCCAGTTTTGACAGAATACTCATGCTGTTTAATTCTTACTTCTAAATCCTTGCTAGAGTGGCTGATATAAAAAGAGGTGCAGTTCAAACATGGAGTTTTACCTATTTTTTTCCCATGGGCTATTTTTTATTAACATTCCTTTTAGTGTGTTATTATAGGAAAATACAAGGTTGACATGAAAAGACCTTAATAATGATTTTGTTTTCGAAACTTTTTCAAAACCACTAAAATGATGCAAGCTAAGAATTATTCTTAGGGATTTCTATCTCCATTTTAATTTCACTTTAAATTTTTTGTTGGTCTGTATTATAGCAAATATCTGGTACATGTAAAGGACAACATAAATCTGCCTGTGTAACATAATAAATGGTACCTGGTTATTCAAATTAGAGAGTAAATCATTTATATCAATGCCAGCAGTCAAAACAGCTAGAATATCGTGAACATATCTATACCACTTCAAAGGAGTATGATTGATATTGGGTAAATATTTTGCCAAGCTCTTGTCCCCGTTACTTGGAACTATCTCTGATTCTCACATATATAATTCTCTATATTTAGCTGATAAATTAACCAAAATCACTTTTTGCCTCACTGATATTTACTGTTCACCAAATGGAAAATGATCGAGTTGTAATTTAATCAATTTTGTTTGGTGGTCAGTCAACTTTTCTTAATAATCTTTTAATTGTCTTGTCCCTCATTCGGAGCTGTTAGGCCTCATCTTTCGTTAAACCTCTTAATCTTGTTTCGATAGGTCTACTAATTCTTTAGTTGTGTTGAATCCCAAGTACGCAGTTTTCCCTTTGTAATCACCATCTGTCATTTATACGAGCTTTCTTTGTCAACTTATTTTTATGTTTTTTCAATCTGCTAAGTAGAGGACAAGAAGTCGAAATGCCTTACAAAACTCCATCGTTTTTCTCTCCTCGTGGAATTTGACTTTATTTATATATTCATCACCTCCCATATTTCCATGATTCAGTTATACATACATACACACACATATATATATACATATATATATGTATATATATGTATGTAGATATGTATATATTACATATATATATATATATATATATATATATATATATATATATATTATATATATCTATATATATATATATATATATAATAGAAGACTTATAAACTGTGTGGCTGGGTGGTCATTGGATTTAATACGAAATTGACTCCTGATTACAGGGTGAGGTTGAAGTGACAATTGAAATGGTCTGAAGACTTAAATGAAAAAACATAAGATTATAAGAGCGAATAGCACACAAGTAAAGCGTAATATCGATGGATAAAACACGCACACACACATTGTATATATATATATATATATATATATATATATATATATATATATATATGTATGTATATATATATATATATATCACATATATATTCATACATACATGACATAATATTGTTCTTTTTCTTTTTTTTTCTTTTTTTTACAATAAAAAGGGTTCATAAGCAATGCTGTACCATTATCCCACAACAGTATTTTCAGGTTTTGGAAGTAGAGGTTAGATTTAAATGCAGAGCTGGTGAAATATGGCTCGTTGTCGTGGCATACTTAATTTAAGGGACGGAACGTTGGGGGGCGGGGGGGCGCTGTTAGGGCCAGAGTGGGTCGCGAATCAATTGCCTCCAATTCAGTGTTTTTATGACAATGAACTGCTGGTGATGAATATATGTTTTAAACATACGATAAACCTGTGCTGATTTTAGTTTAGTGGGACGTTTTCTATAGTATACGATTCTAGTAAATTTCGTTCCACCAGATCTCTACAAAACAAAATATTCTTTGGTTCTATCCATTCAATACAGTGATTTGCTATTATTCATATGTATTATTAATACGTTTAACATGTTACCTGATTTTACACTGTATGTATTTTGTATCAGTCAAGAATTGGATGTATCTATAAGATTCCATATAAAGAACTTAATAAAATATACGTGGACACATTGGGAAGACGTTGGCTTCTTGGTTGAAACAAAATAATCATATTGTTAGATCAGGTAACATTTCAAATGCATTATTTGCACATATGAGTAGCAGTCATGTTATTACCTGCATCGAATCTGAAAAAAAAAATTGCCTTTTAGAGACCTGGTGAACTGAAATTTTGAAACATTTTCTATTAATAAAAAAAAACTAAATAACTTAAATGTCAGCCTGGGTTTACAGAAATGGGATGAAATATTACTAAAAGATACTTTAAAACAAGTTGGCTGTTATATATTACCATTGTTTGACATGAGGTTATTTTGCCACGAAGTCATCTTACAACTTTCATCAGATTTCCTCAGTCCACAGCACTTATTCCTGAAATCTGACGAGGTGAAGAAATACATGAAAACTCCTATATGGAGCTATATATATATATATATATGCGTGTGTGTGTATGTATGTATGTATGTTTATATATATATATATATATATATATATATATAGATATATATATATATATATATATATATATATATATATATATATATATATAACGTTCTAAGGTATGGCGGTTACTAGTAACTCGAAAAATAGAAGACTGTTGTAGTAGGAAGTACATCCCAGGTGGTCCTTAAAATACATTTATTACGACGTTTCAAAACACAAAGGTTTCATTTTCAAGCTGTAAAGACATAAAACAATAAAATTAACATTAAAAGAGCTAAATTAAAAATAAAAGACATAATACATTATAAAAAACAAGATAAAAATAAAAAATAAAAACTATTTATAGCAGAACCAACCATCAATAAAGGAAGGACAGAAGTCAGAAGGAACAAACCAGAAATGACCGGCAACAGCTCACTTAAGGTAAAGAGTTGTCGAGGAAGACTGCGTGTTCAATTGAGGAACAAGCTGTTTAATAAACAAGGACTCCAGAATTGTCAGTAGTTTGCCATTCGCTGCCCGTCCAAATATTCCAAAATCTTTGTATTGTATATTCTGTTTGTATTTATTTTCGTGTTGTCTGATGATAGAAAATTCAGGATTAGCAAGTTTATTACCAGTTCTATAGCTAACGCCCTTATGGCAATCAATTCTGACCCTCAGTAACCTCTGTGTGGATCTCACATAGGTCCCCAGATTACATCTAGGGCAATTAAACTTGTACATAACACACGAGGTCATCAAAGGGTCAAGTTTACCCTTGAATTTAAACAAACTGCCTAAACTGAGTGGGTTTGTTGGGATGATATTAAATCTATTAGCTGGTATAATCAAATATGAGTTTTCTTAGTGCATCGTATAAATTTTTGTCATGGATTAAAGGTACATTTGCATAAAATGGAAGCTTAGGCACAGTAGGTAAGGAGACTTTTGGAATAAAAAGGTTATTAAGAAGTTTACAAACATACCTGTGAAAAAGTGTAGTGGGAAAATAATTGTTAGTAAAATATTGACGTAAAAAGTTGATTTCTTCGTGAAAAAATTCCCAAATGGATGTCAGTGAGAAGGCACGATGGAGTAATGTGGATAAAGAGTTTAATTTAAAACCTTTGAGTTACCATCTGCTATTCTACAAAAGGTGCGTTGACGATACCTTCGCGCTTTTTAAATCCAAGTACGACGCTGAAATGTTTTAGTCTTACGACAATATGATAATTTCAACACTTCAGTTTACAGGAAGAGAATTTTTACATGATTAGGTTCAAATATTTATATTCACTGTTTTTATGGTTTTAAATTAAACTCTTTATCCACATGACTTCATCGTGCCTTCTTGCCTTCTCACTGACATCCATTTGGGAATTTTTTCACGAAGAAATCAACTTTTTACGTCAATATTTTACTAACAATTATTTTGCCACTACACTTTTTCACAGGTATTTGTAAACTTCTTAATAACGTTTTTATTCCAAAAGTCTACTTACATTCTATGCCTAACTTCCATTTTATGCAAATGTACCTTTAATCCATGACAAAAATTTCTACGATGCACTAAGAAAACTCATATTTGATTATACCAGCTAATAGATTTAATATCATCCCAACAAACCCACTCAGTTTAGGTAGTTTGTTTAAATTCAAGGGTAAACTTGACCCTTTGATGACCTCGTGTGTTATGTACAAGTTTAATTGCCCTAGATGTAATCTGGGGACCTATGTGGGATCCACACAGAGGTTACTGAGGGTCAGAATTGATTGCCATAAGGGCGTTAGCAATAGAACTGGTAACAAACTTGCTAATCCTGAATTTTCTAACATCAGACAACACGCCAATAAATGCAAACAGAATACAAAACAAAGATTTTGAAATGTTTGGACGGGCAGCGAATGGCAATCACTGACAATTCTGGAGTCCTTGTTTATTAAACAGCTTGTTCCTCAATTGAACACTTAGTAGTCTTCCTCGACAACTCTTTACCTTACGTGAGCTGTTGCCAGTCATTTCTGGTTTGTTCCTTCTGACTTCTGTCCTTCCTTTCTCTCTTGATGGTTGGTTCTGCTACAACTAGTTTTTATTTTTTATTTTTCTATCTTGTTTTTTATAATGTATTATGTCTTTTATTTGTTATTTAGCTCTTTTAATGTTAATTTTATTGTGTTATGTCTTTACAGCTTGAAAATGAAACGTAATAAATGTATTTTAAGGACCACCTGGGATGTACTTCCTCCTACAACAGTCTTTTAGATATATAATATATATATATATATATATATATATATATATATATATATATATATATATATACATACATCGAGCTACAAATGTCCTTTAATAAATATGAAAATATATTAATTCCGAGGTAGAGCGAAATAGATATTAAAGGACATTTGTAGCCCGATGTATATATATATATATATATATATATATATATATATATATATATATATATATATATATATATGTATGTATATATATACTGCACACACGCAACAAATAAATATCTTACGAGGTCAAAATGACAATCGTTTAAACGGTTTGGAGAGAACTCCTAACATAGTAACGTGACCTACCTTCCATGGCTCCCTTTGAGTGTCCCCGTCTGAAGCTAGCTGAAAATCAAATATCAAACTCTAGGCTAATTCAAACTCCCCATCTACAAAACTATAACCTTTATTTTCCCAATTGGCTAACATAGAGATATATAGAAAATAAGTATTAAATAAAATCCCCAAGAAAACCCATCTAAACATTGATACTCTATCAACAAAACATCTTGTACATAAGTTTCTCTTTTCCCCTATGTCTGACTACTATTTGAGTCCTTAACAATACTTGTCATAATTAAGTCAAGAGAATTCATTATGAAGTACCGACGTCAGAATCCATCTGAAATAAAGAGACCATAATTATCAGATAATCGAACATTAAAGTTCGTCGATAAAATGTGTACCGCACCTCACTAACCATCTTTAAAAGCTGAACTTAGTCACTATAAATATTAAGTTTTTCTAAGTCTACTTTACCTTACAACAGACTTCTAACGCCTCTTCTGTGGCATGTTCCACACACGATAAAACAATGTCTGGGAGTAAATCTTTGATTCTCTTACAAGAGATTATAATATATTATGTCATTTTCTGTGATTCACAGATGTTCTAATGTACACATACAACATACATGAAACACGATAACTTTTCCCGTGATTAACTAATGTCTTTGGAATGTGTCATCGAACTCAGTTATGCACACAATGTGTTTTCTATTTTTTTTTTTATCTCGGCATCTCCAAGGAATCCAGCGGTCGCACCTGTTTCTAACCGCTAAAGTTATCAACCTCACTATTAAATATATATATATCTCTACCAGTGCCTTTAAGATATATACATATATATATATATATATATATATATATATATATATATATATATATATATGTATGTATGTATATGTATATATATATATATATATATATATATATATATATCATACATACTTACTGAAGTGGAATTATAGTTGGTAAGAAGTTCCTCGTCTCACAGGCTCGAATTATGAGTTGAAACCGATCTGTTTACATATACCTGAGCTCGATGGGTATTTGTACATGAGAGGTATCAACTTATACCTCTCGTGATATTATCTGAATAGATTGCGGCGTCACTCAGGATCCACTTAGTGGCTACTGTCTTCACTGAAAGTCGCAAGTTATCGTGTTTGGGCGGTTCGAGCCGTGAGACGACGAACTTCATATCAGCTATAACCTCCACCCCTTTTGTGGGGGGTATATATATATAATATATTATATATATATATATTATATATATATATATATATTTATATGTATATATATGTCTACATTTATTATTTCCGAGAGGTAGAGCGTATTGGATATTAAACGAAATTTGGAGCCTAGAGCTAATATACATATATACAACCATACATACATACATACATTACAATTATCATACATACACATACATATATATATATATATATATATATATATATATATATATATATATATGTGTGTTGTGTGTGTGGTGTGTGTGTGTGTGTGTGTGTGTGTGTGTGTGTATTGTGTATGAAAAAATTTTATCACATCACCGTGATGTTTTTTTATGCATAAACATTAAGCTACAAATGTCATTTAACATCCAATTCGCTCTTCCTGGGAAGTAATATCGAAGGGTAATTATAATTGGTGAGTGATAGTCCCCGTCAGGTAACACGACCCAGTGGTAGGGGTGTAAGAATACTATCATCATAGGTTCTGCGTGTCGTAAAAGGTGACTAAATGGACAGCTGCTGCCTTGCAGTCTCACTATTGGGTAAAAGGCTAGGCCCACCGCCAGTAACTGTGGTAACTGCTGCCATGCAGTCTTACTTTTGAGTAAAAGGCTAGGTCCACCGCCAATAGCTGTGGTAACTGCTGCCTTTCAGTCTTATTTTTTTAGTCATAGGCGAGGCCCACCGCTAATAATTGTGGAAACTGCTGTCTTACAATCTTACTTTTTAGTCAAAGGCGAGGCCCACCGCCAATAACTTTGGAAACTGCTGTCTGGCAGTCTTACTTTTTAATCAAAGGCGAAGTCCACCGCCAATAACTGTGGAAACTGCTGTCTTGCAGTCTTACTTTTTAGTCAAAGGCGAGGCCCACCACCGATAACTGTGGAAACTGCTGCTTTACCCATGTCTGATGTTGTAAGGAGTATAATATGGAGAGAAGAGGTTTGGTGGAGGATGATGCCTTTGATAGAGGGCAGTGGAGATGGCGCATCAGGCAACCGATCCCTTAATGTAGGGATAACGGTGGGAAAGAAGTCCCCATCTGATGACTATCTCTTATCAGTTACAATTCCCAATGGGATTATAGGTAGAACGAATTGGATGTTAAATGTCATTTATAGCTTAATGTTATAAATGAATAAACATAAACAAGAGTACATTTCCACGAGGAAACTGGAACTATATTTTGGTAAATTCACCTAAAGAATTAGAATGAAGAAGCCCAGTCTATCAAACTGGCAAGAATAAAGAAAAAATGGCTGCTTGTCCTTTTTAAACATTGTTACCTGACGTGAGTATGTTTAGTGTAAATACATTATATACTATAGAAAAGAAACAAATGATTGAATTTTTAAACATGATTATTCAATACACCATATTGATACAAGAAACCATTATATTCCAGTCTGTTTGTACGATAATGTGTTTTTAGTCCTGAATTCTGAATTAAAAAAATAGGCAGGGTCTTGTGCTAACCAGCTCATGTTTTAGATACTTGATGCAATAAAGTTGTGAAGAAATTTCTTAATAAAAGTGACTGAATGAAAGAATATCGAAAAGCACATTTTTTCACCTATTTCACTTCCTTTGAGTCAATCAAATCACTATTGACGGTATTTAGTATATGCAAACATTTTATTATGCAAGAAGACTACATGAAATACGATTGTAAGATATTGTCCTCACCAGAATAGCAAGTGTTTATAAAATCCTATGCATGGATGTGATTCATTTTATTTGAGCCAAACAAGTAAGGAGTCAAATTTCAGAACAGATCAGCATAAATATTTGGTCAGAAATGGCTGGAATATTGTTCCTCTTGTGCACCGAACTAAAAGGTAAAAAAGGATTGATTGGTCCTGTAGCTGTATATTAACTATATCGTGCTCAAAAATCCTCATGAATCAACATTCATGCAGCTAACAATGGAAAATAATAATGATTAAAGCCTGAGTGTACACTCTTGACTCATTCTGTGCAAGGCATTCGAAGGAGGGTTTTACAAAACTTAGAAAGTTTCAGTAATCCTAGTTAATGCCATTTGCCTGACCGTCTTTTGTCGAAGTATCTGAGTTAATCGTGGAAAACTTTTCCTTACTTTAAGGAGGTAACTTAATGTGTGGGTTAAAATGGTAACATACTTATTTTATTTCCAACGTCGTTTAACGCAAAGGGCCCCAGTGAAATTATGCCCCTCCTGTCATTCTCCCCTCACCCCTCCTGCCCCCATGGGCTACCTTCCACTCCCTTCAGCTTCCCCCGTCATGGTTTTCGTCCAGATATGTAGGGTCTCAACTCTTCTGGTGCCCAACTAGCTATCGATAATATGTCTACAGTACACACACTCCACTCTGTGTGTGTATGTATTATATATATATATATTATATATATATATATATAATATATTAGATATATATATATATATATATATATATATAGTATATATATATATATATATATATATATATATATATATATATATATATATATATATATATATATATGTGTGTGTGTGTGTGTGTGTGTGTGTGTGTGTGTCTATGTCGCGGTCAAGAATTCCTTTGTGAAATCGATGATTCTTGCTTATTAGTGTAGGAGGTAGATGCTTTAGAATACTACAACATTCTTCGACCTGATTTAACGTGAATTGTAATAAATTTTGATTCCGGTAATTATTAACTGGGGAGGCAGTGTTAGCTTCCAGTGGTGGCCCGAAAAGTCTTTTTGTTGTTAGCAACACAATGTTTGCTCTAAAAAAGAAAATGATCATAATGAGAGCGACACTACCAGGCGAATATGAATGTCGAGACAGCGATTCAAGTATTTTTTTCTCTTTTTAAAAGCACTAAGAATTACAGTTGTATTTAATAGTAGCAAATATGAGCGTTTTTATTGAGATATTTCTGGCGCTGTCAGAAGGTTTGTCAACTATTAATGACTGTGTCGGAGAGATTCATGTTTCTCCTTAATTCTAATCGTGTATTTACAATGACTCTAAATTTGCGAAATTTTGATGAAAATGGAAAATAAGCGGGTGATCATAATTACCCATTTCCACGAGACATGAATTTGACGAAGATATAACTACTTTGTTCTTCTTCCTCTTCTTCTTCTTCTTCTTGCTGTAATTCTTGTTTGGGTGGGGGAAAGGAAAGCCCTGTTGAATAGCCTAAAAAAGTCTGAAGAAGTGTTTCGCGGTGATTTAAAGATACAGGAATTCGAGGATAGGATATTTACCTATTAGAATGAAAATGTAAAAAATAAATACTGTATATGTGAAACAGTACAGAACTCTTATTTCTAATAAAATATAGCGTATTTATTTAAATTTTCGTTCGTGAAGCAATGTGTTATTTGAACGAAATTTTAGCAGGCGCCCCGAGTTAGCTGGAGGTCGGATCACGCCTTCTTATCGTGGCTTCCTCCATTACGTAAAATGAAGAGTGAGGATTCTCTTCAAGATAGCGGTTCTTAAATCCATGGAGAAGGTTACATGTAATTTATGGCTCGAGGACACGAACAAATGAGCTGGTGTTTACGTCTCTGCAAGGCCTTGCGTCTCTGTAAGAGATATGTGGATTACAAGGCTGGTACATTTTTTATTTCCAGACTTCGCGATCATTAGTATCGTTTTTGTTTATTCGTTTCCCGTTTTTATTTGTTCTTTTGCCTTTTTTGTTTACTTAAAGGATTGGACAGTAGTCTGATTTTCATTTGCAATATCTTTTTCATGATCTAATTTCCAGAAAGCTTTCCTCCTTATGCGTTTGTCCCGGATGTATGGACATTATATATATATATATATATATATATATATATATATATATATATATATATATATATATATATATTCCGGATCGTCGAATCGTTTTCCGAATGAGACTGCGCAGTGAGTCAAGAGCGAAAAATTAGAATGAGGGAGAATGCGCAGTCCGCGCACGCGAACGGAATAGCATTCGTGCTAGATAATCATGAAGGTCTGCATGACGATGATTCTCCGTTTATTAACAGAATTTATGATACGACGCTATAGTTCACCAGTAGTTTGTTGAAAAAAAAGTAAAAACACTTAAGAGGACCGAAGCGAAGAAATAATGAGAAATGAAGTGAAATTGTTTGTGGAAATGAATCTTAGAAAGGTCAAGCTGGTGAAAATAACAAAAAACGAAAATGGTGCAACGAGCTATTTTTATGAAATGATAGCTACAGGAACATTGGAATGACATAGCAAATAAAAGAACAGATACGAAATGCATTATCAGTCATTCATTAAGCGTCAGTGAATGTACTAGTGCTGACTAACTCCACTCATTATAATAATAATAATAATAATAATAATAATAATAATAATAATAATAATAATAATAACAATAATAATAATAATAAATAATAATAAAGAGTGGCTAAAGAGTGCATGGGAAGAAGGACTAATAAAAGTAGACGAAGACCCAGAAATATACACAGACAGGAGAATGAACAGACAGAAACAGAGGACTCGGCACAACAAAACCAATGCACGGACAATACATGAGACAGACTAAAGAACTAGCCAGCGATGACACATGGCAATGGCTACAGAGGGGAGAGCTAAAGAAGGAAACTGAAGGAATGATAACAGCGGCACAAGATCAGGCCTTAAGAACCAGATATGTTCAAAGAACGATAGACGGAAATAACATCTCTCCCATATGTAGGAAGTGCAATACGAAAAATGAAACCATAAACCACATAGCAAGCGAATGCCCGGCACTTGCACAGAACCAGTACAAAAGAGGCATGATTCAGTGACAAAAGCCCTCCACTGGAGCCTGTGCAGAAACATCGCTACCATGCAGTAATAAGTGGTACGAGCACCAACCTGAGGGAGTGATAGAAAACGATCACGCAAAGATCCTCTGGGACTATGGTATCAGGACGGATAGGGTGATACGTGCAAACAGACCAGACGTGACGTTGATTGACAAAGTCAAGAAGAAAGTATCACTCATTGATGTCGCAATACCATGGGACACCAGAGTGAAGAGAAAGAGAGGGAAAAAATGGATAAGTATCAAGATCTGAAAATAGAAATAAGAAGGATATGGGATATGCCAGTGGAAATCGTACCCATAATCATAGGAGCACTAGGCACGATCCCAAGATCCCTGAAAAGGAATCTAGAAAAACTAGAGGCTGAAGTAGCTCCGGGCCTCATGGAGAAGTGTGATCCTAGAAACGGCACACATAGTAAGAAAAGTGATGGACTCCTAAGGAGGCAGGATGCAACCCGGAACCCCACACTATAAAAACCACCCAGTCGAATTGGAGGACTGTGATAGAGCAAAAAAAAAAAAAAAAAAATAATAAATAAATAAAAATAATAATAATAATAATAATAATAATAATAATAATAATAATAATAATAATAATAATAATAATAATAATAAAAACAAATCACTTATTTCGATTACTTTGATGTTCACTTGCTGGGAGCTCTACATCAACAGGCCAGATTGAAAAATGGGAACCGAACAGATTCCCGAAAGTTATCTTTTCTGTTTTATCTTTAAATATATGTACAGTTACATAACTGTGGATTTGTTTCACCATTTAAGACTCCTGCTACTATGAGTACTTTTTAATAATAATAATTTCTTTCTCTTCTTCTTCTTCTTCTTCTTCTTACTTTCTTAGACATTAGAGTCAGTAGAGGTAATGGTGACTTTACCACGTCGGTGTACAGGAAAAAAACGTACACAGGACTCGCCAATTAATTTTTATAGGTGTCGTCGATGGAAGTTTATTGACATCGGGCTCATCCACTTACGCACACTGAGATGTGCATGTCTAGGCCTGTGGTGCTTGTATGTGTATATGTTTATCCTTATTTCCTAATTATGCGTCCTCTCTGACAGGTGTGGTGTCAGCTGTCTGATGACCCCGATAACAATGGATGGACCCAAGTCATAGGCGACGATGTTTCTCAGATTCTACTCAGTTACGAATACACATGGGTGGCGCCATCTTTATTCTTCATTGGTAAAGATTATCTACAAGTATTCATGTATTCATGTATAGTCTGTGTAAAGAACTAAACACAAAATCTCTCTCTTTCTGTCTCTAATCCTTTGATCTTCGGGAATTTCCAGATGAGTGAAAATGAAGTAATTTTATTGGAAGTGATTAACTAAATCAGTAAATTATAACAGATTTCAACGGGTTTCATATCATAGTTTCCGAGAGAAAGGGGATCAGAAGCAAAGACTGTCAGAAACCATAACCTTATATGTTTTGATAAGAATATTCCAGAGCAGGGGTTCTTAACCTTCTGATGACTCCAGACCCCCAGCGAACCCACTTAGCTTAAATCCACTTAAGTCCTATTTTTTTGACAATATAACTTAATATACCTAGTTTAATACATACTTTAGGTAAGAATAACAATAATAGAACATACAAGAAAATCAAAAGCATCTATAGTTTTATATAGTTATCTATTTACAAAATGCATCCATGTATACATTGACACATTCAAATCAAATATATACAAATATCCAGAAAGCAAGTCCCACCCCAACAGCATACTCCCAAGGGGTTAAGAACCCCTGCTCTAGAGCTTTGAGATGTCTCAGTGTTTTGCCGTAAGGTCAATAGTAACTTGTTGACACATAATATGAATGCGTCGTTGAAGGAAATCGAAAGACTTGACACTTGAGAATGATTTAAAATTTCGTTTTCTTTTGCTTCCTGCTGTGGTGTTTTCGAAATGTGGTCATAAGATTACGCAACTTTTGTCAAACGAATTGAAAAGAAATGAATGCTCAACTCATCCATCAGTTTTTAACATCCGTACAAACACTTTCTATGTAAAATCGAAACTTTTTGCATGATGAATATTTGAGAAACTTTGCACGTAAGTTGTACGAAATGTATACTACAAATATCCTTTGTTGCAGATAATTCAATATACTGATATTTCTTAGATGTCATTTGATAATCATATTTCTGCGATGGACAAGCAAAAATGTGAAAAATTTCGGTGACACATATTTGATATAATTATGACAAGGTAACCATGGCATTCCAGAGGAGTTTTCAGCGCTCTTTGCTTGGTATACAAAGTTAGGTTTTGTTATAAGGATTCTTTCAATGTCCTTTATCACTTTACCCAACGACCAGTAATTGTGTTTAGGCTCATATTTTCAGTACCTCTCTCTCACCTTGCCATACTTTGGACACTATTGTCATCCACCCTGTTTCTCATTCACAACGGTAGTACAGTGAATTCCCAGGTATTCGCAGGGGATAGGGACCGCAACAACCCATGAATAGCTAATGTCCATGAATACTTGACACACCCCCTAAAATGCTTATAATTGGCCATTTAAATTGTTCAGATACAAAAGACCCCACTAAAAAAAGTTTATAACTGCTTATTGTAATAGTTGAAACACCAAATGTATACCTTATACTATCATCCTGCACAGTATATATCGTAAACTATCATCTAAAACACTCTAATATCGTTTCAAAGTCATGTTACAACATTAGTACCCTTAAAATACAGGGCTAACAACTAAGTGTGAAAACTATTCAGGTTACCCCTATTTTCAAGTACATCTATTTTCTTTCATACAATATTGAAGCAGTTCCGTTTTCTTTTTACAGTACATGGGAAAACACTGGCAGTTAAATACTGTATACAGTACCTTAATACCTATTTAATATGCGTTGAAAAAAAAAAATATTTTACAGGACGATACCGAGAGTGTTTTATTTGGGGGGGGGGTCTTTTTTCCCTAAAACTAGACCTTTTCTTCTATAAATGTCATTGTATATATAGGTGCATACAAGATGAAATACTAGAGAATGTTATTTTAGTTATATTAAGAAGAAATATTGGCTATGCGGTCAATGCCCCTCTACCCAATTAGATGTTATTCAAAGTACTGACTTTGGTTAACAGAATTTTACTTGTAATGTTGAAAGTTTGTACTCAAAAACAAGAGAGAAAAAAACTTGCCAAAAAACAAAAGAATGTTACTATTTATTACTTTATAAGTACAGTTCAGTGAAAAGGATAGTCACAGAAAATATGGACTTCCAAAATTATTTTGGGGGGAGGGACGTCGTTCGACCCCCCGACGCCCCCTCAGCCCCCTCGGAACAGGCCTTGTGAGGACTGAGTTAAACAAGGAGAGTGCCCTAACTAACTTTATGCTGCAGAGAGGATATACATAAGGCGGTATGCGGACGGAAACGTAGTGCATCACACGCACGCACGAACAAACGTAAACAAAAAGGGACAGAGCCCCTGCTGTGATGGTGTTTCTTCACAGCCAAAAATACACATATATTTTGGTATAGAGGAAAAGTATTCACATGATGTGCACATAGGCATATAATAAGAAAAGGTCATGTACAGAGATAAAAGGGTATTTACGAGGAATGGCGGACATACGGTACGAAGGACATCCTTACAAATACTCACCCCCAAGACAATGAATGAGTGGTAATCTTTGGCTGATGCTCAGCAGAATCTTGCAAGGGGCTGGAGAAGTCTGCGGGTCCATAATGACATTTGTCGGGGAACGTCTTCCGGGTCCTTGTCGTCTGGCAAGTCGGGAAGCAGGATGCCACCCCTGGTAGTGGACCTGGGGGGGTTCAACTGCTTTCCTTGGGTGGCCTCGGCGACATCTAGGGGCACTGGAGGGCTCTGGTAGCACTGCGTTCCGAGGTGGAGTTCTGTGAGGGTCATCTGTGGGGTCGTCTTTGTCCGGAATGATGGTGGTTATGAGGCGGTCGATTGAGACCCAGTCCTCGCGGCCACTGATCGAAATGAGGAACTCCTCCTCCTGGCAGGCAACTCGATGTGGTCCCCGGTAAGGCCTCATCAAGGGCAGGCGAGCGCGTCATTTCTAATGAAGACAAATTTGCAGGAGTCCAAGGCACCCAGGCAGAACTGCTTCCTCCTGTTGGTATAGGTCTCCCAGCAGAGGACGAACTTCTGGGTGGCTCCCCAGAGTCTTGCCAGGGGAATGTCGGGGGTGACGCTGTCGCCGTACACTTTCTCTGCTGGAGATGGGTCACTGTTGGCTCTTGGGGTGGTATGGAGGCCGAGGATGACCCACAGTAGTTGTGAATTCCAGTCGGTGCATACGCAGCTTGCCACCAGGGAGGCCTTGAGGGAGCGGTGGATTCTTTCCACCATGCCGTTGGCTGCAGGGTTGTAGGATGTGGTGGTGTGGTGCTTAGTCCCCTTCAGGCGTGCCAGGGTGGTCCAGAGTTCTGAGGTGAAGGTGGGTCCCTGGTCTGTCGTGATGCCATCTGGCACTATGAAGCATCTTATCCAGCTGGACAGGAGGGCTTCAGTGCTGGCGTCTGCAGTGGCATATGACATCAGTGTGGCCTCAGGCCTAATCTTCGCCTGGGCTGAGGGAAGGAACCTATCTCTGATTCGGGTGCCTTCCCGTCTTGCTGCTCTGGCACGCGATGCAGTTCCTGGTCCACTCCCGGGAGTCCCTTCTGATGCTGTGCCACACGAACTTCTCGGTCATGAGTGTGGTTGTCGTGTGGGGTGATGGGTGAGAGAGACCGTGGATCACATCAAACACCTGCTTCCAACAGGAGGCAGGTATCAGGGGGCGAGGGCGACCGGGGCTAATGTCACAGAGGAGCATTGTCTTGGAGGGGCCGATGGGGATGTCCTCCCAACGAAGGGCGGTAATGGCGGTCCAGTAGGCTCGTACTTCAGGTTTGGAGGCTTCCTCATGCACTAGGCCCTCATAGTCTATGCCGAGGTGAAGGGAGGTTATCTCGACCCTCAAGAGGGTTTCTTCCACCGTGGACATATTCAATGTAGCACCCAAACTCAGAGACGGCTGCGAGGTGACGTTGTTGTCTTGCGGACCAAGCTTCGTCCGCCTTGATGAAGGGTGAATGGAACGCCTTCCAGAAGATACTTGAAGTGGCGGACGGCCTGGTATACAGCAAGGAGTTCACAGTTGAAGGTGCTGTAGTGGGTCTCAGCAGGTTTCAGCTTCCTACTGAAGAAGGCTAGCAGGATGGGGACCCTGTTGACCAGCTGTTCCAGGGCAGCGCCACATGCGATGTTGTTGGCATTGATAGTGAGTGTCAGGGGCGTGTCGGGATCCTGGTGAGCCAGGGAGGTGGCTCTGCTGAGGGAAGACTTGGTGCAGTCAAAGGCATGCTGCTGGTCTTCTCCCCACATCAGCTTCTTTGGTTTGCCCTTCAGGACCTCAGTCAAAGGGCACATGGTGGGGGGGGATGTCTGGGATGAATCTTTGGTAATAGTTCACCATCCCTGCTGGGGTGATCTTGTGGCCATGGGAATTCACCTTCTCCGCGCCGAAGGTGCACTTATCAAACCAGATGACAAGTCCATTCTCCTGCAGACACTTGAGGACGGTCCGGACGTGGTTCAAGTGCTCCTCTGGCGATCTGAAAAATATAAGGATATTGTCCACATAGCAGATGCTGAAAGGTAAATTGCTAAGGATGCTGTCCATGAGGCACTGGAAGGTGGCTCCGGTGTTCTGGAGCGGCATTTATGGGATGTCATCAGGATTGACGGGAACCTGAAAATATGATTTTAAGAGATCAATTTTGGAGAAGATCTCGGCTCCGTGGAGAGGCCAGTGAGATCCTGCATGTTGAGCGGGAGATAACTATTGGGTGTGGTGACGAGGTTCAGGTGACGGTAGTCCCCGCAGGGCCTCCACGTACCGTCTGCCTTCTTCACCATGTGGAGGGGGAATGCCCACGGGTTCGCAGCTTTTCTGCAGATACCCATCTTCTCCATTTCTGCGAACGCAGTCTTGGCTTCCTGAAGGAGCTTCAGCAAGAGGCGGCGGAACTTGGCGTGCATCAGGGGGCCCTTGGTGTCAATGTAGGGATATGCACCGTGCATGGGCGCAACCCCAGCCACCTGACGAAGCTCAGACCGGATGACGGAGTAGATGGTGGGCGCCTTGGGTCCTGTAGCGAGTGGGCGGGAGAGACAAGTCTCAGTGTCGAGGAGGCATTGGTGGGCCACGTCTACTAAGAGCCCATGGTGGGCTTGGAAGCCCGCCCCCAGAAGAGGAGTCCCTACCCTGGTGATGACGAAGGGCCAGGTGTAGGTCCGGTCCAGGAACGCAATGGTCTTGGTCCTGGTGCCATAGGAGCGGATGGGGGTTCCATTGGCAGCTATGAGGGCAGTCGGGGCATCTGGGGCACGGCTGCAATCCTCTGCCGACAGAGGGAACACCGACTGCATGGCACTAGTGTCGACCAACATCCTGTGACCTGAGATGGTGTCCGTGATGTAAAATACTCTGGGGCGCGACTTCATTACTGCCGCTGCCTCCTTCGTCTTCTTTGAAGGGGTGAAGGAGCAGGGGCACTGGCACTGCTTCACCTCACTCCCGAACTTGCAGTGGGGCTGCGGGGTTCTCCTCTTTAGGAGAGCTGCATTGATCCCGGCCTCCTCGGACTTCTCCTGCTGCAGGTTGTTGGCTGATGGTGGGAAGGTGAGTCTCCTGGCCCGGGTGGCAGTGTACAGGCTGTGGACCTGCTCCACCAGGCTATCCAGGTCCCGGTATTCTGCGTAGGGGATCTGGCTGCGTACCTGTGGCAAGAGCTGGAATAGGAAGAGCTGCTGCAGGAGGTCTATCTCCTTCCTGTGGCTTTAGGGGTCCACTTTTGGCAGCAGTACCAGGTCCTGGAGCATATGCCAGGCTAGTCTCAGGTCCTGGGTGGTCATTGGGCTGCCCACCAGGTCGAAGATGTTGGCGGCATTCTCAGAGACCGGGAGGGAGAAGACCTGAATGAGCTGCATCTTCAGGCCCTCGTATGGCAGCTCCCCAAGCTGGCTGTGCATCCATGGGGCGAGGCAGTGAAAAACGTTCTCCGGGAAGGCTCCAGCAATGAGGTCCGCCTTGGCACCATCCCTGGTGATGCCGTGGATCTGGAACTGGGTCTCAGTCCGGTATAGCCAGCTTGTGACGTCCTGTCTAGAGAAGGGCGGCAGCTGGATGGAGTGCACTCCGACAGTGCAGTGGCAGCGAGCGAGGAACCACTTGAGGAGGGCATGGATCGAGTAGCGGGTCGGGGTGTTGAGGAGCCTGAGGGGAGGGCAATGGGCAGCTCCTGATTTCAAGGAGAGATCTCCAAGTCTGACATCTCACACTTACGGTTGACAGATGTTGTAAATAGAGGGGCAAAATGTGAAGACCAATGCCAAAACACTCCTGTACGGGACGTGCGTTTTGAGTCCGCTAATGGCATTGTGGTCGACAGAGGATAGAAACTCAAGAAAACCTAAACTAAATGCTGTAATGAGTCTGCTAAAGGTTTTCTTGGTTAGGGCTGAGGCCGCTACCATCCTAAATCCTGGTAGTCACCAGTTGTGAGGGCTGAGTCAGACAAGGGGAGAGCTCTAACTAACTTTATTCCACAGAGAGGCTATACATAAGGCAGTATGCAGACAGAAACGTAGTGTCCATCAAGCATGCATGAACAAACATAAACAAAAAGTGACAGAGCCCCGGCGAAAAATACACATATATTTTGGTGTAGAGGAAACGTATTCACATGATATGTAGTACATTGGCGGAAAGGCCGTAAATCACTGTACATTTTGGCATATAATAAGAAAAGGACATGTACAGAGATAAAAAGGTATTTACAAGGAAGGGCAGACATTCGGTACGAATGTCGTCCTTATAGCCTGTTTTATAGATATTTTGCAGTGTTTATATTAATATTTACATTTGAAAATTAATAAATAATTTTTCTTTTATACAAAATGTACTCAGTCACAAATGTAACATGAAAATAGAGTAATTAGTTGATATTTCTCGACGAAAAAATCTGCGAATTACCAAATTTTTCGCTAATAACTCAGGGATACGTCCAATAGAAAAGTCTGCAAATAGGTCAAGACGCAAATCCTGAACCATGACTAGGTGGGGTTCAACCGCTGTGAAGCTAAGCGTCATGCGTTTGACCAGGTTTTTGAAGGTGGGATCACCATGGACTGTATGGCAGAAACGTTTAACACATTTCTCGGTATTGGGCGCTTGGTGGTAGTCATCTCATTCCAAAACCAATTTGAAAACTAAAAATACTGGAAGTTGGAGTAACTTCCAACAAGCCCTATGAGTCTGATTTGTGTATCAATAGATTACACTGAAGCAGTAGTAAGGGTCCTCAAATTACATTTTCCTTTCTAGGTATTGACAATCTGGCAGCTCTTACTTGGAGCCTTGATGACCAGTATGAGCTTATTCCGAGGCCTCAGGTAATCAAGGTAAGCATCTTCATCAGCTCTGTTGCAGCAGAATTGCCCTCTCTTTTTCATCTGAATCATTAGCAGTCATCGATTTCTCAAGCTGCTGGCAATACCATGGCCTCTGCTAAGTGGGGAACGTTTTCAATGATTTGTCCGCCCGTGTGTCTGTCTGTCTGTTAAAAAGATTAATTGAAAACTAATGAACAAAACTAGATTTATTTGTTCCTGGACATGATTGATGCACTTAAGATGTTAATGATTTTATTTCAAAGAAAGTGATTGAAAAGGTTTGTGGAATTAATGTAACAATTAACGATACATTATCAGTTTTAATAAGTGAATATTCTAACATCACTGATTATGAAAAGCCATACATAAAAGATGCTCAGATTCCATTGATGGTGGGTTTTAAAAATTCGTACAGTTTTGTGAGCTGACAACTTTCTTCAAACAGTGTTTCCATTTACCTTGACAATTTACCTATATCATGATACCACTACAGATGTTGTTCGC
>NC_087209.1:77239143-77274143 GCF_015104395.2 Macrobrachium nipponense
GTCCATCCACAGGTAAGCCAATTTAGGTCATTTCCGCTGATAATCTACCTTAAATATTCTTAAACGTTGGTTGAATGAAAATCTTGTCAATGACATCTGAATCCCATGCTTCCTTTGAGATTTTCATTACCTGCCTCTGTTTAATCAAGGCCGATTCCATCATTTGACTCTTGTACCCGTAGTTGCTGCTATAAATTATACGTGACAAATTCCAGTTTATTCTATAGTTATGTTCATTTATATGGTTCTGTTGTCCATACCTAACTGACCATTTATGTTGTATTAATCTCTGGGGAAGTGACTATCCTCTAAATCCGATGTAAGGTTGGTCACAGTCCAGGCATGGGATTTCATAAATGCCTGTGTCCCTTGGGGGATGCCTTTTGTTGGACATTAATCAGGGATTTGGCTAAGGTGTTTGGGTAAGGAAATGCAAAACGGTTTCTGAGGGTCTGGGTCTGGGTCACTGCCTTAATCCTGTCCAGGTGTGGAATTTTTATTTTATTGTTGGGTGTGTCTCTGGTCTTGCCTTGAGGGGGTCGGTAGAAATTTACATTTGCTTTGTGAATTGCTTTCTCAATTACATGGTCAGGATACCTTAAAGGTGAAAGCTGCTTACAAATTAGTTCAAATTCTTTGTCCAGGAAATCTGGGGAACAAATTTGTAAGGCTCTTAAGAATAGGTTTCTGGCTATGCCTATCTTGATAGGAATGTCATGATAGCTGAAATAGTGATTGTATGAAAGTGAGAACATTGGTTTTCTGTATATGGTGAATTTGTATTCTGTCGTGTCTCTGATTATTAAAGCATCAAGAAAAGGAATTTTGTTGCCTGTTTCCCATTAAACTTTAAATTTGATGCTGGGCACTAATGCATTTAATTTTGAAAGGGATTCATTAAAATTGCCCCATCTATTATCCCAAAACGTTAGAATATCATCTACATAGCTCATCCACAGCATGTTTTTGGGTTTTATTGCATTTATTACTGTAGTTTCAAAGTATTCCATGTACGGATTGGCAAAAACACGACTTATAGGACTACCCATAAGCAAAAATTCGGGTGAAATATGAGTAGTCCTTTAAGTACGGTTTTAGCCAATCTGTACATGGAATACTTTGAAACTACAGTAATAAATGCAATAAAACCCAAAAACATGCTGTGGATGAGCTATGTAGATGATATTCTAACGTTTTGGAATAATAGATGGGGCAATTCTAATGAATCCCTTTCAAAATTAGTACCCAGCATCAAATTTAAAGTTGAATGGGAAACAGACAACAAAATTCCTTTTCTTGATGTTTTAATAATCAGAGACACGACAGAATACAAATTCACCATATACAGAAAACCAATGTTCTCACTTTCATACATTCACTACTTCAGCTATCACGACATTCCTATCAAGATAGGTGTAGCCAGCAACCTATTCTTAAGATGCTATTGAATTTGTTCCCCAGATTTCCTGGACAAAGAATTTGAGCTAATTCGTAAGCAGCTTTCAACTTTAAGGTATCCTGACCATATAACTGAGAAAGCAATTCACAAAGCAAATGTAATTTTCTACCGACCCCCTCAAGACAAGACCAGACACACCCAACAATAAAATAAAAATTCCACACCTGGACAGGATTAAGATGGTGACCCAGACCCTAGGAAAATCTAACCGTTTTGCATTTACTTACCCAAACACCTTAGCCAACAAAAGACATCCCCCAAGGACACAGGCGTTTACAAAATCCCATGCCTGGACTGTGACCAACCTTACATCAGATTTAGAGGAAAATCACTTCCCCAGAGATTAATACAACATAAACGGTCAGTTTTTTATGGCCAACAGAACTCAGCTATTTTCAGCCCATATAAATGAACATAACCATAGAATAAACTGGAATTTGTCACGTATAATTTAAAGCAGCAATTGCCGGTACAAGAGTCAAATGATGGAATCGGCCTTGATTAAACAGAGGCAGGTAATGAACATCTCAAAGGGAGTTTGGGAATCAGATGTCATCGACAAGATTTTCATTCAACCAACGCTTAAGAAAATTAAAGGAAGATTATCAGCGGGAGTGACCTAAATTGGCTTACCTGTGGATGGACCTCTTGGTATAAATATCACCTTTTCTGTAACTTTTCTCATTCATCTACCTGAAGAGGGAGACAGCAGTCTCTGAAATATAGTATTTTTCTCTCTATATTTTGATGTTTTTATGGGCTCCTTATATATATATATATATATATATATATATATATATATATATATTATATATATATATATATATATATATATATATAGTGTGTGTGTGTGTGTATGTTTGTGTGCTCACGTGCATTTTGACATATTTATTCATATTGGAATGTTTGTAATAAACTTGACTTCTATATTTTTTAAAGAATAATTGCTTAAAACTCGGAAATCTTCATGAGTGAGACGCCCAGTGATGTTACAGATTATGTCTCTAATACTTGTTTTGTTTTCTTTGTCTTAGGTCCAGTTATTTAAAAGTGGTTTTTCCGCCTGGGGTTCTTTGAAAGGTTATCAAAGCCTCCGCGCCTTTGTTCGCCCTAAGGACTTTGAGGAAGGTAACTTATGAGCAGATCAAATTCATGGTTATGTATGCTAACCATGATTTGAACATTGAATATGTTGTTTGCTGGGTTCATCTATTGTTGCTCTCTAATGTTTCCGTATTCTCTGACTAATTTTTATTTGTACAGTAATTGACAGCTGAGGATTCTCGTTTTTCTAACCCCGTAAAGAGAAAAGCTGACGTTAAACATTTCTGATGGTAATAATGATCAGCCTTTAGTCTTTAATGGATATAATGTCAAACTTTTCACTTGATCATTTTTTCTTCACAGTTTGACTTACCTCTCCCTGAGATTCATGGAAGTTGCTTTAAAGTCGTTATATTAGAATACTTCGGCATTAAATGAAAAGATTAATAGTTCCAATTTAGTATTTTGCACATATAGAATGGCGTTGATTTGTGTGTGCGTGTGTGTGTCAGTGTCATGAATCAATGTCACAGGGGCCATATTCTGATTTCCTTTGTATAATTCTATTTTTTAATTCCTTAGTTAGGTTTTCTGTTAAATGCGCTTGAAAAAACTTTACAAGTTCAATTGCAAAAAGAAATTATCATAATAGTTTCAGATTTCAGTTCAAAGACAGCCTTTGTATTTAAATAGAGATTAACAGATAAGTTAATTGTAATTGGTAATAACAGGCGTTGATTGTTTGTCAGTTTTGTCAAGTTTGTCATTCCTGTCTATGCTCATAAAACTGTATTAACCGTGGCGCAGTCTGGCCATCAGGACCCTTGAAAACAATATGAAAGATGGTCAACCATTATATTAGGGCTGATATTACTGTAGCCCATATCTCGAGTAGATATTACCTTAGCCCATATCTCGGGTGGATATTACCTTAGCCCATATCTCGGGTAGATATTACCTTAGCCCATATCTCGGGTAGATATTACCTTAGCCCATATCTCGGGTAGATATTACCTTAGCCCATATCTCGGGTAGATATTACCTTAGCCCAAATCTCGGGTAGATATTACCTTAGCCCATATCTCGGGTAGATATTACCTTAGCCCATATCTCGGGTAGATATTACCTTAGCCCAAATCTCGGGTGAAAGGGGGTAGAAAGATAAGTGAAAAAAGTATTGGAGAGTGCATATGGATAAGTATAAATGACTTTA
Source organism: Macrobrachium nipponense (assembly GCF_015104395.2). NCBI lineage: Eukaryota > Metazoa > Arthropoda > Malacostraca > Decapoda > Palaemonidae > Macrobrachium > Macrobrachium nipponense. Next base: position 77,242,860 of record NC_087209.1, read on the forward strand.
GAATAATTCAAAGGATTAAAAGTAGAAGAGAAATTTTTAACTTTATAATAATTTCGTCCTCTCGTATATTCGAACCAGCGCATAGAGAAAATACGAGGAATTCATGACGTCTTTACCGACTGAGCCAACACTTACACTTTCGCCACCACTGAAGTCCTGATTTCTCTTCTGTGCGCTGGTTGGAATCCACGAGAGGACGAAATTATTATAAACTGAAAAATTCCCTTTCGGTTAACATATATAAAAATACATTAGTTCCGAGGTAGAGCGAATTGGATAATAAAGGACATTTGTAGCTTAATGCATGAATATGAATGTACTAAAAATCCCTGATCACTTAACTGTTTGTTACTTCCCATCTATGCTCCAGCAATTTTTGTGAAAGGGGCATACGAGGTTCACCAACGTAAAGTTGTTACCGATTTCGCGTCATTTCTAACCAGCAACTTTTATTCGCAACAGAACTTGTGTGCCCTCCTCTTGTATCATATGATCCCCTCTGGAAGGATACCACTAAGGTAACCTTTCCCGATGAAAGAGCTGAGGGGACGAACATCACCTTTGAATGTCTTGGAGCCATGATGATGGAAGGTCCTGAAGATGCACCAATGGCAAGTAAGCAATACTCTGGAAATGCTACCTGCGTCAGTGTGAACGGTCATCTTAACTGGAGCTACATTCCTACGTTTCCGTGCACATGTAAGTTACTGTTGTCATCATATAGCACTAAACTGCTTCAAACTTCCATCTTATTCATTTCATATTCTTCCACTGCTGAATTACACAAGACTCGCATCGTTAGCATGGCTCTAAGAGGAGAATCTCCACTGGCTTCTTAAAGTTTCAATGTCTTAACATCATCAGTTTGGGTCTGAGGGAAGCTTTTTTTGCATCCGTCTTGATATCTGTGTCATTTGGCAGAGAGGGTCAACAAGAATGACATGAGTAGGGATATGATATTTTTAATACTGTCTGATTACCCCTTTCTTTATAGTACTGCATTTAATTCCCTTCTGTAGCGACGACGGGATACGAGATGATTGGTGATTGCTTGAACACGGTAGGGTAAGGTAGGATATGTATGAAAGTGGGCCCTGAGCATATTGACAAGTGATAAAGAAAATTTGTTCCCGTATTCAAAGCTGAGGATGTGGTATATAGTAGGAGACGTGAGGTAATTAGTTAAAGGAAGGATTTTGCGTAGGTCAATAACATATGTCATTATCAATAACTCTGATACTGGTGCCAGTGACCATAGCTATTGCGACGCTAGTCTATATAAGTCTAATACGTCCTCAACTCTGAGATAATATAATGCAGCGTGCGTTTATCATACGTGTAAATGAATGTGAAGTTCTTACAGGAAGTTATCAGTATGTGATATTGCTCGTAGAGAAGGCTTATGGTACTGTTGGGCTTACATGTGGAAAATATTTTGCTCAAGTTTTGATCTTAGATTAATTGAATTTAATAACAACCATGAGAGGTGAGATGCGCAATAATAATAATTTATTTTATGACACACTTAAGTGGTATCGATACTAAAAAAAAATTTCATGAAATCCTTACTAAATTTTGATGCGCATTTTAATGAGCTCAGTCTATTACATTAACGAAGACAGTAATATTATGCTTAATTTAAGATAAACTGTATAATGTACATGATAATACAGAAAATAATGACTAGATAATTAGAAATACGTAATAGCAAAATATCAGAGTGTGTTCAGTCATGTTAAAGTAATCCTGAAGGTCCTGGTAATTGTATCCTATTGTGATTTAAGTGCTCATTATTACATTATTAGATGCAGTTTACCATATGTGTGAGATGTATTAACTTTTTTATAGCAATACACTATACAGATAACAAAATGACCATTGATAAAAATTAACTTTTTAAAATACACTAAAATTTTCTGTTGACTATGCCTATATGAAATTTCATAAAAGACTGTAATGACAGAAGACTGCTAACCCCAGGGGGCCTCATTATAGCCATAATACCGATTTATATCTTTATGAATATATACCCAATTATATATAATATATATGGATGTTTATATATATATATATATATATGTATATTATATATTATATATAGATAGATATATATATATATATTTACACATGCATACATATATCTTTCTAGATATATAATAATGAATGTATGTATGCATGTTTGTATGTCTATGTGCCAGCATAACTCTGAAACGCATTGAGCAATTTCAACCAAACTTAGTATTCATATGACTTATTATCTAGAAATCTGCACTGTGGGGGTAAGTCATCACTAGCACCAGAGGGCACCAAAGGGCACCAAAGGGCACCAAAGGTGGTCGTGGTGGGAGAGGAAGGACTTCCCTGAAATGGCCCTTAGTAACTAAATAAACTTGAATAATTTATCATACTTAATTTCGGATAGTACATACTATCTGGGAAAGAGTACTAGGGGGTAAGACATCAGGGTTTTGAGGGGGTTGACAGAGAGAGAGGGTGAGAGAGAGAGTGAGGGAGAAAGTAGAGGGGTCGTCAGGAGAAGAGGGAAGACTCAGGGAGGATTGGAGAGAGAGAGAGAGAGAGAGAGAGAGAGAGAGAGAAAGTTTATTGGTTGTCCCGGGCAGCACCTGGTTTGTCAGGTAATATATATATATATACATATATATATATATGGTGTGTGTATATATAGTGTGTGTGTATGTATGCATTTTTGTATATATGTATGTGTGTGATTTACAGTAATTTAATTGAATTTTTTTTCGATGTTCATGTCTTTCTTGTGTTGTTTTGGTTAATTATTACTGTTGTTGTTCATGTTATTTTGATGGTAATAATCGTGTTCAGTATAATTAAAATTTATTCCAGCATAATGGTTACGGTGATTGAGTTAAAATAACAATATTTTTTCCATTTACAGTTACATGTCCACCTGGGTACGAAGAAATACCCGACAGAAGTGTTGGTGTTTGTTTACGATTTTCAATGAGACCACAGAATTTGGTATTTTGTCTGCTTCTCTGAGGTAAGTAATATATATATATATATATAATATATATATATATATATATATATATATATATATATATATATATATATATATATATATATATATATAGATATATGTAAATATAATATATAGATAGGATATATATATAATGATATAATTTATATATCAATATATATAGATATATATAAAATATATATATGATATAATATATATATATATATATATATACGTATGTATATCCTTTATGGAAACATATACACATTATTTGTGGAAAATCTTCTTATTTGTGGTATTTTTCACCGAAAATTATCAACTAATTACTGTTTTTTCATATAATTTTCATGATTAATTGCACTTTTGTGATAAAAATATTAAGATAATCAGGTATAAGCATTTTAGCGGGGTTTTTTCTATTTAGATTAGCATAATTGGTAGATAAACCTATTTTTAGAGGGGTTTTAATTAAGTATTTACAGGTTTTAGCTATTCATGAGGTGGATGTGGCACAGTACCATCCCCGTGAATACCGGGGGCTGACTGCATATATATATATATATATATATATATATATATACTATATATATTATATATATATATATATATATATATATATATATATATAATTTATATTATATATATATACATATATATATATATATATAAAGATAAATGCCACGAAGGAAAAATAAACGAAGGAGTCTGCGAGATCTTTCGGCTGAAAAGCCCTTTACTGAAGCAGCTACTGACAAATACGAGAAAAGACAATACAAGAAGGTTCGTATAACTGACAGATAGGGATTATAAAAGGATTAGTGCCTAGAATCCGACACACCTGGAAGATAAGAAACCTTCCCAAACAAGCATAAACAAAGGGTGCAATTAAAGGTTTAAGACAATCATCTCAGATACAATCTCCAGACAATTAAAGGATTATAGGTGACAGCTATACGGAACCTGGTAGACAAAACCATATTCACAAAAAATGACAGACATACATTACAATAAAAAAAATTTTAATAACTCTAAGGCAACTGATTTTTATTTAAGTCAGTAATATATATTTGAGGTCATTCTTAAACATGTTACAGATACAAGGGTCTAAATGAAAAAGGCCACGACTAACATTGAAATTACAATGAAAAGTAAGTTGTATTTAAAGCAGATTCTAAAAGATTTCGTGATAAGACATCTCTTGACCGTGCAATTACTGAACTGTCAATCCAATTAATTCGGTGGTTGTTTTCACTTAAATGAAATAAATAATGCATTAGATTTTTGCCCAGTTTTTACAGAGTATTTATGCTGGCTTAGCCTTACTTCTAAGCCTTGCTCGACTGTCCCAGGTAGAATGAGGGACAATCCATACATGGAATTTTATATATTATGTTGTTGCTTTCTCTGGGGCCATTTTTTATTAACATTCTTTTTAGTGTGTTATTATAGGAAGAAACAAGGTTGACATTAAAAGCTTTTAACAATGGTTTAATGGTTTCAAATCCGTTAAAATAAGGCAAACTGAGAATGTTCTTAGAATTTTCTTTCTGTGTGTTGTTTTCAGTATAAAACTTTTTGTGGGCTTTATTATAACAAATGTCTAATATATGTGAAGGATAGCATAAATCTTTCCCTATTTTTCTTATGTATTCAATTTCTTGATCCAAATATTGTGGACTGACAATTCGTAATGCTCGTAAAAACATAGAGGAAAAAATTGATATTTTTTATATTAAGATGGTGGCCTGAGAAGAAATGAACATAAGTTAAGTTGTTAGTCGGTTCCTATAAATACTGAATTTACATTGAAATGGTTCTCTATGTATCAAAACATCTAAGAAAGGGAGGCAATTGTCTTTTTCTAATTCTAGAGTAAACTTAATCGATGGTACCTGGTTATTTAATTTAGAGAGTAAATCATTTACATCAATACCGACAGGAAGAACAGCTAAACAATCATCAACGTAACGATACCACTTTACAGGAATATGAATGATATTAGGTAAGTAGCGTTTTTCGAAGAATTCCATATACAGGTTTGAGAGCAATGGTGATAAAGGATTTCCCATTGCCATGCCAAAAATTTGTTGATAAAATTCACCATTGAATATAAACTTACAATCACAAATGCACAAACTCGTGAGTGAAATAATGTGACTTATAGGTAGAGGTAATTCATGCTGAGTTAGTTCATTGCTAAGATATTCTAAAATAGAGTCTATAGGGACTTTAGTAAAAAGAGAACATACGTCAAAACTAACGAATCTATCAGTAGGGCAAAGAGCAATTTTGTATAATTTATCAACTAAATCTAGAGAATTATATATATGAGAATCGGAGATGGTTCCAAGTAACGGGACAAGATCTTAGTGATATATTTCGAGAGTTTATATGAAATTGAACCAACAGTACTGATAATAGGCCGCATAGGGTTATTTTCTTTGTGCGTTTTGACTAATCCCATATAAGTAAGGTAGCGAAGGAGAATTGACTGACAATTTGCCTAGTAGTTCTGTTTTATCTTTAAGGATACTTTTCACTATGCTATTGAAGTTTTTTATGACTTGATCAAGAGGGATTTTTTGTTAGTTTTTTATAAGTCACATCATCATCCAGTAGGGCTTGCATACGTGATATGTAGTCAGCTTTATCTAAAATTACTATACTATTTGACTTATCCGCTTTTGTGATGTGGATAGTATTGTCCTTTTTAAGATCGGTCAAACTTTTTCTTATAGCGAGCAGGGAAGTTACTTTCATGCTTAACATTGGCAGCTCCGTAAACAATACCTTTAATCATGTCGACATGATTTTGAGAAGATCACAATATTTTTCAAATTTACTTAGGGATGACCCAATCATTAAAGCCGAAGGTCTACTTGTTGCAAAGAAAGATAAACCATATCCAAGCGCACTCACAACATTTTCACTTATTTGTTTACTAGATAAGTTAACAACACAATCTTGACGTGCACAATTAGTCCAATCACTGCTATCAATAAGATTTTTTAGTTTTCTGTCGAGTTTCCTTTTCAGGGCATCTGTAGTCCTACGTAGTTTTTCGTAAATTTCCCGTCGCAGCGAGTCCTTCCAATCAGCCGGGATAGAATGATTGAAAGAGATCCTTGTTCTTTCCAGTTCCTTGAATTTTTCTTTCTCTTCTTGCTTGGCGGCTGCTATGTGCTGTTTCAACATCATGGCACTAAATTCATTGAATGGGTGATTGTCATATCTTCTTAGACGGCGTGGCAGCAAGGATTTAGGGAGCACTTGTTCAGAAAGGCACTTCTTCAGGAACTTAAGACGAATTCTGGTTGAATGTGCAGCCACAAGAGACTTGGAGAAGGTAGTGACACACATCTCAAAAGAGGAAACAGGATAGCGAAAGTAAACGTGGCCCTCATTATGTATAACAGAATCACGAAAGTTAGGAACGTGATAAATCCATAAATAAAGATAAATGCCACGAAGGAAAAATAAACGAAGGAGTCTGCGAGATCTTTCGGCTGAAAAGCCCTTTACTGAAGCAGCTACTGACAAAAAATACGAGAAAAGACAATACAAGAAGGTTCGTATAACTGACAGATAGGGATTATAAAAGGATTAGTGCCTAGAATCCGACACACCTGGAAGATAAGAAACCTTCCCAAACAAGCATAAACAAAGGGTGCAATTAAAGGTTTAAGACAATCATCTCAGATACAATCTCCAGACAATTAAAGGATTATAGGTGACAGCTATACGGAACCTGGTAGACAAAACCATATTCACAAGAAATGACAGACATACATTCAACAAAAATTTTTTTTAATAACTCTAAGGCAACTGATTTTTGTTTTTATTTAAGTCAGTAATTATATATTTGAGGTCATTCTTAAACATGTTACAGATACAAGGGTCTAAATGAAAAACAAAAAGGCCACGACTAACATTGAAATTACAATGAAAAGTAAGTTGTATTAAAGCAGATTCTAAAAGATTTCGTGATAAGACATCTCTTGACCGTGCAATTACTGAACTGTCAATCCAATTAATTCGGTGGTTGTTTTCACTTAAATGAATAAATAATGCATTAGATTTTTGCCCAGTTTTTACAGAGTATTTATGCTGGCTTAGCCTTACTTCTAAGCCCTTGCTCGACTGTCCCAGGTAGAATGAGGGACAATCCATACATGGAATTTTATATATTATGTTGTTGCTTTCTCTGGGGCCATTTTTTATTAACATTCTTTTTAGTGTGTTATTATAGGAAGAAACAAGGTTGACATTAAAAGCTTTTAACAATGGTTTAATGGTTTCAAATCCGTTAAAATAAGGCAAACTGAGAATGTTCTTAGAATTTTCTTTCTGTGTGTTGTTTTCAGTATAAAACTTTTTGTGGGCTTTATTATAACAATGTCTAATATATGTAAAGCTGACTACATATCACGTATGCAAGCCCTACTGGATGATGATGTGACTTATAAAAACTAACAAAAAACTCCTCATGATCAAGTCATAAAAAACTTCAATAGCATAGTGAAAAGTATCCTTAAAGATAAAACAGAACTACTAGGCAAATTGTCAGTCAATTCTCCTTCGCTACCTTACTTATATGGATTAGTCAAAACGCACAAAGAAAATAACCCTATGCGGCCTATTATCAGTACTGTTGGTTCAATTTCATATAAACTCTCGAAATATATCACTAAGATCTTGTCCCCGTTACTTGGAACCATCTCCGATTCTCATATATATAATTCTCTAGATTTAGTTGATAAATTATACAAAATTGCTCTTTGCCCTACTGATAGATTCGTTAGTTTTGACGTATGTTCTCTTTTTACTAAAGTCCCTATAGACTCTATTTTAGAATATCTTAGCAATGAACTAACTCAGCATGAATTACCTCTACCTATAAGTCACATTATTTCACTCACGAGTTTGTGCATTTGTGATTGTAAGTTTATATTCAATGGTGAATTTTATCAACAAATTTTGGCATGGCAATGGGAAATCCTTTATCACCATTGCTCTCAAACCTGTATATGGAATTCTTCGCAAAAACGCTACTTTACCTAATATCATTCATATTCCTGTAAAGTGGTATCGTTACGTTGATGATTGTTTAGCTGTTCTTCCTGTCGGTATTGATGTAAATGATTTACTCTCTAAATTAAATAACCAGGTACCATCGATTAAGTTTACTCTAGAATTAGAAAAAGACAATTGCCTCCCTTTCTTAGATGTTTGATACATAGAGAACCATTTCAATGTAAATTCAGTATTTATAGGAAACCGACTAACAACTTAACTTATGTTCATTTCTTCTCAGGCCACCATCTTAATATAAAAATATCAATTTTTTCCTCTATGTTTTTACGAGCATTACGAATTGTCAGTCCACAATATTTGGATCAAGAAATTGAATACATAAGAAAAATAGGGAAAGATTTATGCTATCCTTCACATATATTAGACATTTGTTATAATAAAGCCCACAAAAAGTTTTATACTGAAAACAACACACAGAAAGAAAATTCTAAGAACATTCTCAGTTTGCCTTATTTTAACGGATTTGAAACCATTAAACCATTGTTAAAAGCTTTTAATGTCAACCTTGTTTCTTCCTATAATAACACACTAAAAAGAATGTTAATAAAAAATGGCCCCAGAGAAAGCAACAACATAATATATAAAATTCCATGTATGGATTGTCCCTCATTCTACCTGGGACAGTCGAGCAAGGGCTTAGAAGAATAAGGCTAAGCCAGCATAAATACTCTGTAAAAACTGGGCAAAAATCTAATGCATTATTTATTCATTAAGTGAAAACAACCACCGAATTAATTGGATTGACAGTTCAGTAATTGCACGGTCAAGAGATGTCTTATCACGAAATCTTTTAGAATCTGCTTTAATACAACTTACTTTTCATTGTAATTTCAATGTTAGTCGTGGCCTTTTTCATTTAGACCCTTGTATCTGTAACATGTTTAAGAATGACCTCAAATATATAATTACTGACTTAAATAAACAAAAATCAGTTGCCTTAGAGTTATTAAAAAAATTTTTATTGTAATGTATGTCTGTCATTTCTTGTGAATATGGTTTTGTCTACCAGGTTCCGTATAGCTGTCACCTATAATCCTTTAATTGTCTGGAGATTGTATCTGAGATGATTGTCTTAAACCTTTAATTGCACCCTTTGTTTATGCTTGTTTGGGAAGGTTTCTTATCTTCCAGGTGTGTCGGATTCTAGGCACTAATCCTTTTATAATCCCTATCTGTCAGTTATACGAACCTTCTTGTATTGTCTTTTCTCGTATTTTTGTCAGTAGCTGCTTCAGTAAAGGGCTTTCAGCGAAAGATCTCGCAGACTCCTTCGTTTATTTTTCCTTCGTGGCATTTATCTTTATTTATGGATTTATCACGTTCCTAACTTTCGTGATTCTGTTATACATATATATATATATATATATATATATATATATATATATATATATATATATATATATATTATATATATATATCTATATATAAGTACTTGTGTGTGTGTGTATATATTATCATTATTATATCAGATGAACCCAATTCATATCGAACAAGCCCAAAAGGGCCACTGACTTGAAATTTAAGTTTACAAAGGATTTGTTGTTCATTAGGAAGAAAAGGAGGCAAAGGGAAGTACAGAAAGAAGAGATCTCATTTATTGAAAAGAAAACAGAAATGATAAATTGATAAGAATGTATTAGCATACAAGGAGAATGGTATTAAGGTTTTAATGCAAATCGCTTGAACTATTGAAGTACCAACAACATTCTCAGAGACTGTTCCACAATCCAACGATTTGAGTAATAAAGACCTTTGGAACTAAGAAGTTCTAAAGCGAGGCACATTGACTGCATATCGGCGCAGCTGTTCAGTAAATGTGGTAGCTCTCTCTCGGCAGGAAAATTGGATCAGAAATCACTTGAGAATGTGAAAGACTTCTGTTACAATACTGCTTATGAAATATTGGAAAAAACAAGAGATCATCAATCGATAGTCCAATTCGTAGTTGATAATGATAGAAAACGAAAACCGACCACCACGAATTATTCAATCTAAAAGAATAAATCTCTGGCTGACGCATACCGGAGAACAGTAGTATTCTAGTAAAGGAAGTACAAATGACCTAAAACAATTTACTGAAACATTCATTAGATGTTTCTCAAAAGTAAGACGAGTCAAAAGTTGCATCTAGAATAGTTAAAGCTCCAGACCCATTCAGCAGTCACATAGACTTGTGGCGGAATGATGGGGTGGAAATCTGCCTTATACCCCACCGACTACACCATTCACTAATCTGCTCCGTTTCCCGACTGAGACTAAGAGCAACTTTATTTTTCTTTTAAGTGGAGACTTTTCGACACCCACAAGTGTAGCATCATGGGCATACTGAACGATCGTGTTTTCCAGGCCAACAGCTATATCACTTGCAGACTCCAAAAATAACAGTGGACCAAGAACACTAACCTATGGAACTCCAGACACAGTAGGTCTAGGTATGCTAAAGATCCCATCAAAAACACCTCGTTGCTGCCTTCCTGTAAGGAATTCTTGAAGTAATCCTAAAACATATCCACCCTCTCCAAGATTCTGAACTTTTTGAATAAGTGCCTTGTGATTTACTAAATTGAAAGCAGCATTAAAATCTGTTTGAATTGCTGTATGCTCAAAACACTCATCAAGGTTCTCTTGCAAATGACATGTCAAACCTAAAAGGGCATTGCCGATACCTAGTTGTTTCTTGTTTGCATGTTGGCTATCAGCATACTTATATTGTGGATTAGATATAAGTTTTCAGCTACTTTGTAAACAGGAAGAATAGACTTTGACCTGTAGTCACTGCAGTTAGCGGAATTGCCATTCTTTGGAACAGGTACTGTATTGCTAAGTTTGCGGTCAACCGCCATGGTACTAGATCGACTTAAAAATCTATAGAATCTACTAAATTTGGGAGACAACAAACTAAAAACTCTTTTGTGTAAAAACAGAGAAGAAACCATCTAGATTTTCGTCTAGGGATGTTAAGATTATCTTTCTTACCATCCCTAGAGCGAAATGCAAATTTTGTATGAATAGATACAGGATGACAAGTATCAGGGAGAAGAACATCTTCAGGTGATTGCTTAGCTTCAAAAGCTTGATAAAGCAATTCAGCTCTTTCCTTAGGGCCAGTAACCAATCTACCATCATCTGTTAGTAGTGGTGGAGTGGAAGACGAGCTTGACCCAGTGATAGATGATGCCAATTTGGTCCACCGCAGATGAGACAGTAATTTCTGTCAGCTATGTGATAAATTTATTTGCTGCAAGGCAAGACTCGACAAAAATGGTGTTATTTTCATGCGAACAATTTTATTACCATGTGTTGAATTTGGTGTTTGTCATGGTAAGCTTTTCTACATGTATGATAGGACCATAGCTGGTCATTTGCCCTAAATTTAATTACCTTTCTAGGGACATATACTAAAATAGACACCATCACCATTTTATTTACTTTCTTCCTAGGATCTGGATCTGATATAGCCTCTGAAATATTAAGTGTCTGACATGCTTTAGTAATACTATCCCAGTTGGCCCTCGATTTCATCCAGACCGTTTTTCCAAAGGTGGAATTAGGACTATACTGATTGAGAGATAAGTCCAGGTCAGTGGCACAGTGATCGGAATTGCCTATATACTCACAGACCTTGGACTTGAATAGCTGGAATATCTGTGACTATGAGGTCTAATCTATTACTAGAAGTATGCGCGGGTCCCTCAATTAATTGGAAAAAATCGGAGGATAAACAGAACTCAAGAACAGACCGGCCATGTTGATCTGTGGAATGTGAATTTAGCCACTATTTGTACTTTGTATTGCAGTCTCAACAAATACTGAAAGAGGCTATTGAATCCTGTGACTGAGCCGTACTAACCCACTCCAGTCATATATAGAATCACTGATATGTGGATTGTGGTAAACAACAAATACGTAAACATTGTAGAACTTACTGAAAATCTTAAAACAAAGAATTTCATGACAAATACATTTCAAGTTTTTCTGACGCTATATAAGTCACCCGGACTTGGTGTATACAGCCATACCTTGAGTATGTGGGATGCTGCGACGATAAATAAAATCTGGGCCATCAAACACCAGGATTATTTCATTGAGACTGCCGTCAGTAAACCACATAGAATTTACTATAGAGGCCCTGCAAAAAAACAAACAAATAGGCTCGTTCAGCAGACTAGAATTATAAGTTGAAAAATTGAAAAAAGCCGCTGAACATCTCAAAACTAGTAACCCGTACGATTTTCACTATCAAAAGCATCGGAAATTCGCTCAGTAATATAAAATTAACCAAAGATAGGCTGATTTCAGCGTTAGCAGAAAGAATAAAATGACATTCATGTCAGTGAGGCTGGTAGATCTTGTCCACAGAGACTACTTGCAAATGTTTATTTGCAGGAACCCGGTGAAAACATTGTTTGTTATCGTTGGAATATAAGATCATCTATGTACAATTTTTGAGGTTTACAATACCATTCATTCTATAGCTGTTTTATTGGCGTGGAACGTTTACCATTAATAATGAATAACGTCTTATACTTAACACTGTGAGTCAAATCAACGAATCTTAAATATGTGACGAACTATTTTAATAGATTGTTGAATCAGAAGGTTGTCTGAGAGATATTTGTTATATCTACTTTTATTTATTATAACTCGACTAAGATGTAGCGAGGATGGAGCGTCGTTGGCACGGGCTGTTGTGCAGAAGGACTTCAATTCATCCATGGAAGGAAACTTTTATTTCACGGCTCATGGAAGGCAAGTCGTCCCAAGCTTCAATCTAAAGTTTTTACATTAGTATTTTCATAGATTTGTCTTTCAGGTACTGAATGTCTTCATTAAATTATATTTAAGCTTATCCATTAATAAATCTGATATTGGTTCCACTTGAGGGAATGTGTATTCTCCTTGAAGTACGAGAATGAAGGCACAAAGCATATGTCATTATTTATATTTGAGTCTATACTTGGAAATCCTTTGGCCTCAGAAGTGACTTTTCTTCCTGAACTGTACGAATGATTAAGTGAATTACTTTGATGTGGGGAATGATCTTAAAGTAAAAGGAATTATGGAGTATACGGCGGTCCATCTTTGATGTGAAAATAAAAAATTTCAGCATTTTATGGTTTCCTCAAGTCTTTACCATTTTTTTGTAGTTTGCAAGTATATTTTTCAACCCTTCCTAATTTTTGCAAGTATTATTTAGTACTTGAGTTCGATAGTAAAATAAAGTCGCTCATGCCGGAACCGAGAAAATCACAGAAAAGGATCCAAACACCATTTGTGACGTAAACATAATATGACATCATGAGGCTCCGCCCATCCACCAGTTAGGCAGTGAGTCACTAACGCAGTCTAGACTGAGAAATTCCATAATGCCCAGCAGGATATGAAACCGTCCCTGCGGTTGCAAGACTGCATTTGTGCTACGGCTCACTACTTTGTATGCAAGCGAGAAGACCCTTGGCAAAATTGACTACAGCGTGAGTAGGTAATCATGTTTTACGATGGGCAATAGTTACTTGGCAACAATCATTTCTTGCTGCAGCAAATAGAAACAATGAGAATATTTAGAAAATGGAAGAATCCCAAGTTCAGATCTTCGTCCCAACAGGCCTTCTCACTTTCCCCCAAATCCCCCAAGGAGGCGGAGCTTTGTCTACCTCCTTATTGCGTCAGCAGGTGAATTGCCGCAATGAGTAGGTATGTACCTCTTAGATACGTCATCGCCTACGTAGTTACCCCCACCCAAGGGTTGACCTTGTCTTTCTTGGTCTCTCTTGGCCTTGGTATCAACAACTTTTGTGGAATTGCAATGAAACCTCCAAAAATAATAATAATAATAATAATAATAATAATAATAATAATAATAATAATAATAATAATAATAATAATAATAATAATAATAATAATAATAATAAAATAATGGCTACAGAGGGGAGAGCTAAAGAAGGAAACTGAAGGAATGATAACAGCGGCACAAGATCAGGCCCTAAGAACCAGATATGTTCAAAGAACGATAGACGGAAATAACATCTCTCCCATATGTAGGAAGTGCAATACGAAAAATGAAACCATAAACCACATAGCAAGCGAATGCCCGGCACTTGCACAGAACCAGTACAAAAAGAGGGGCATGATTCAGTGGCAAAACCCTCCACTGGAGCCTGTGCAAGAAACATCAGCTACCTTGCAGTAATAAGTGGTACGAGCACCAACCTGAGGGAGTGATAGAAAACGATCACGCAAAGATCCTCTGGGACTATGGTATCAGAACGGATAGGGTGATACGTGCAAACAGACCAGACGTGACGTTGATTGACAAAGTCATGAAGAAAGTATCACTCATTGATGTCGCAATACCATGGGACACCAGAGTTGAAGAGAAAGAGAGGGAAAAAATGAATAAGTATCAAGATCTGAAAATAGAAATAAGAAGGATATGGGATATGCCAGTGGAAATCGTACCCATAATCATAGGAGCACTAGGCACGATCCCAAGATCCCTGAAAAGGAATCTAGAAAAACTAGAGGCTGAAGTAGCTCCAGGACTCATGCAGAAGATGTGATCCTAGAAATGGCAACACAATAGTAAGAAAAAGTGGATGGACTCCTAAGGAGGCAGGATGCAACCCGGAACCCCACACTATAAATACCACCCAGTCGAATTGGAGGACTGTGATAGAGAGAAAAAAAAAATAATAATAATAATAACAAATTACTGAGAGTGATAATGCAATCAAGGGACGATAACAAATCCTGCTCGTCACTGAAATCGCAGGAACGTAGGATGGGTACTCATATCAATCAATGAATATGTCATCGGCAGGTGGGCAGGGCCACAGTGGAGGGAAGTTTTCTCTTCACTGTGGGTGGAGCCTCATGACGTCATAGTTTAACGTCACTATCGTGTTCAAAACCCTTACCTGCTATTTTAATGTCTCTGCCAAAGGAAATTCACTTTTACTCTGATAAGTTCCGGAACTATTACTTAGGTACTAAGTAATATTAGCAAAAATTATGTAGGGTTATAAAAGATACGCTTGCCAACTTTCATCTCTATTTGGTCTGAATCCCTTAGTAGGCTTTTTATATGTATAGAAATATTTGACTTTGAATAAAACCAAGTAAATTTTTGTTTTTTGAGAAATTTCTTTGGAGGAAATTGAATTCGAATAAATGTATTTCATTCTTAGTACTGCGCCAGACAATATTGTATTTCCATGCTTTTACATTTAAAACGCATGGCCTCTTGAAGCTGCAATTTGTAATGTGCAAGTTAAGAAATTCAACTACTATGAGATTCAGGGCCTCTGTAACACGGTTTTTCGCAATAACTTTTTATCTATGCATTTCATAAATACAACGCTTATTCAGAACACACATTATATCTACACATAAATTTTGACTGTATTCTGCATTACGTAGGTTGAATAAATTTGGTACTCATAATGTAAAAGTGACTTTTTTTGAAGACGGGCCAACTTACTCAGAGAAAAGGTTTCGAACGCACTCATTACGTAACTTATGACAGCATTTCTTCCCTCTTTCTTGGTGGATGATTGGCTATACGTAACGAAGCTATACCTCTGGCAACAATGACATACAAATTTAGATACAAGCAAAGCAGCACACCTTTATGAACTCTGAAACCTCTCCACTGATAATTGTCATAATGAACAAACCAACAAAATATGTTAATAAATACAAAAACATTTCGATAATTAGTCTAACTCCTAAAATAAGTTTCCTAAGAAATTATAGTCTACTTTATAGGTCACAATCAGATTGAAAAGATGTAGGGAATAGTTGGTAATTTTCAAAAACATAGTAGACAAGCTTGATTTGATAACTGCTATATCCAATGTCAAGCAATTTTTATTTATTGGCTATCTACCTATTTACTGAGAAAACAAAATAGCCGGTACCGTATTTTGGCTTTAAACCTTCACCAATAATTATCGTCAGAATGATGACTTCATGAGGCTCCACCCACTTTGGCCTCATTATAATTCAGGATAACACTGAAGGCTATCATGGGCATTGTTGGATTAGAAAATTTAACTTCTGGCTATAAAAACTAATTTCTCGAGTAGTTGTAAGAAGTGTTAAATGATCCTCAAGGATCCCAGCAGTTGGCTTAAATGTTTAATTCATGTATATTACTGCTCTTACTACTGTTGCGGCACTACTGCTACAGTAGTATTACTACACTAGCACAGATACCCCACCCACATCTATGTATTGTTCCGCCATTCATAAAGTCTTTGGGTTTCAGAGCTGATGGAACAAGGTGAATTAGTTTCTGTCTGGTGGATGGGCGGGGCAGTATTTCGTCAAACGGTGTTTACCTTGCTTACGTAATGAATGTTTTTCGACCCTTGGCTCGTAATCATTGGCCATGGCGTTGGCTAGATCATTTTTACTCTATAAAAATTAAAACTATCGGGTTTAGGTTATTGATAATGCTGACAAAATTTGTGTGTGGTTGTAAAATATACATATGTCAACTTTCAGCTACATCCGATGCTTTGGTAAGGAGCAAAGTCCAAAAAACCGTGTTACAGAGGCCCTGAATCTCATAGTAAACCATTTGTACTTGGTTTGTCTTTTACGACACTGAATGACAGATTTATAAAAATGTGTTGTTACAACATCATTGATTGTACGAGTATTACTAATGTCCTTGATTGTGTGCTTCAATGTATTTTCAATGTAAATTGATGTACCTTTTCTTTCTCCAGTGGCATTGATTACACCCAGCCTCCTGCCGACCAGTTTGCTTGTTTGGTAGCTTCAGATTGTCAGGTAAGACCTCGAAGCTGCTAAGAATATTCTTGTCTTATTTAATGGGTACATACATCACTCTTATGAACGAGTCAGTTAATATATGTGGCATGTATATGAACTAACGTTATTCAGACAGAAAAGGATATGAAACGATTCTCATTCTCCGGGGTTTTGTTTCAATTCTGGTTTATCATCTTGCAATAACCTCTTGACATTCTACGTTACAATTTGTGATTGCCTTGGCAAGCGAGAATTTTACTTGAAAAGACAGTGAATCCTTCGTTCCTACGGCTGGTGAAGGTGTATCCACGACATGAACGGAGATGTTACGTAATATTTACGTTAGTGAACTCGGCTTACTCATTCTCGTGTGTTTTCACTTTGAAACCGTTTCAAAATCGTATATACGTTTAGCAGGCGCTATAACGGTAGCAGCAGATTTAACTTTTTCCAAGCTTATGTGAAAATATAACAGGATCTTTCATCGGTTTAATATCTGGAAGACAGCAAAGCCATGATGAGTGGAATATTTTCATCGATTTCATAATTGTTGCTGCTCTTGGGAACCAAAAAATGCTAGAGCTATTTGAAATTGGACTTTAGTATCACATGAGATATCATGGAACAGAAAAATAAGACCAGCTTCATGCTTACATGGTTTCACTGTCAAGGTTATGTAGGTGATGCCTCATGTTGCATCTTCCAGCCCATGACAAATGAAAATACAAAATGGAGCAGTGAAAGAACAGGGTGCCAACATCAGAACTCTCTTTTTCTGTATAAGTAAACTTAGTTGCTCTATTAAGATTAACCAGGGCCCAGGTTGCTAGTCGAAGTTCTTGAATACGCCCAAAAGACGGCTCACGGCCATGAACGTGAATCATTTTAATCCTAAGACTGCAAATGAAACTGTTACAGGATATCTGTAGTAAATGAAGATACCTTAGATGAAAGTTGTTTTTAAATAGTATTTCCAACATTGTATTACCATGTATATTACCATGGGTGATGTTAAACGAAAAACACAAGGCACCTGTCATCGTGATATAAGTTAGTGTTTCGGGAAATATGTGATGGGTACGCAAAAAAAATCCGTGTTTTGCAAAATTCCCCGTTACAAAGTGAATGTAATTGGTAACCTATCTGTATGCATTTGAAGCTAATATTATTATTATTATTTTTTTTTTTTATTTGTTTTTTTTTTTTTTTTTTTTGCTCTATCACAGACCTCCAATTCGACTGGGTGGTATTTATAGTGTGGGGGGTTCCGGGCTGCATCCTGCCTCCTTAGGAGTCCATCACTTTTCTTACTATGTGCGCCGTTTCTCCTGGATCACACTCTTCTGCATGAGTCCTGGAGCTACTTCAGCCTCTAGTTTTCTAGATTCCTTTTCAGGGATTCTTGGATCGTGACTAGTGCTCCTATGATTATGGGTACAATTTCCACTGGCATATCCCATATCCTTCTTATTTCTATTTTCAGATCTTGATACTTATCCATTTTTTCCCTCTCTTTCTCTTCAACTCTGGTGTCCCATGGTATTGCGACATCAATGAGTGATACTTTATTCTTGACTTTGTCAATCAACGTCACGTCTGGTCTGTTTGCACGTATCACCCTATCCGTTCTGATACCATAGTCCCAGAGGATCTTTGCCTGATCGTTTTCTATCACTCCCTCAGGTTGGTGCTCGTACCACTTATTACTGCAAGGTAGCTGATGTTTCTTGCACAGGCTCCAGTGGAGGGCTTTTGCCACTGAATCATGCCTCTTTTTGTACTGGTTCTGTGCAAGTGCCGGGCATTCGCTTGCTATGTGGTTTATGGTTTCATTTTTCGTATTGTACTTCCTACATATGGGAGAGATGTTATTTCCGTCTATCGTTCTTTGAACATATCTGGTTCTTAGGGCCTGATCTTGTGCCACTGTTATCATTCCTTCAGTTTCCTTCTTTAGCTCTCCCCTCTGTAGCCATAGCCATGTGTCATCGCTGGCTAGTTCTTTAGTCTGCCTCATGTATTGTCCGTGCATTGGTTTGTTGTGCCAGTCCTCTGTTCTGTCTGTCATTCTCCTGTCTCTGTATATTTTATGGGTCTTCGTCTACTTTTATTAGTCCTTCTTCCCATGCACTCTTAGCCACTCGTCTTCACTAGTTTTCAGATATTGCCCAGTGCTCTGTTCTCGATGTTGACGCAGTCCTCTATACTTAGTAGTCCTCTCCCTCCTTCCTTTCGTGTTATGTATAGTCTGTCCGTATTTGCTCTTGGGTGTAGTGCTTTGTGTATTGTCATATGTTTCCTGGTTTTCTGATCTATGCTGCGGAGTTCTGCCTTCGTCCATTCCACTATTCCTGCGCTGTATCTGATTACTGGCACTGCCCATGTTTATGGCTTTTATCATATTTCCCCCCCCCCCGCCGTTGAGTTTTGACTTGAGTATCGCCTTGAGTCTGCATATATTCTTTCCTGATTGTTTCCTTCATCTCTTGGTGTTTTATATCCCCTCCTTCCATTATTCCCAGGTATTTGTATCCTGTCTCATCTATGTGTTTGATGTTGCTCCCATCTGGTAGCTTTATCCCTTCAGTTCTCGTTACTTTGCCTTTTTGTATGTTGACTAAGGCGCATTTTTCTATTCCAAACTCCATCCTGATGTCCCCAGATACAATCCTTACAGTCTGGATTAGGGTATCTATTTCCTTGATGCTCTTACCATACAGCTTGATGTCGTCCATGAACATCAGATGGTTGATTCTGTTGCCTCTTTTCTTGAGTTGGTACCCGGCATCCATCTTCTGTAGTACTTTTGTCATGGGAATCATGGCTACTACGAAGAGTAGTGGGGACAGTGAGTTGCCCTGGAAGATCCCTCTCCTGATATTAACCTCTGCTAGTCTTATTCCAGAGCTTGTAAGTATTGTATTCCAGTTGCGCATTGTATTTTTGAGGAAGCTGATGGTGTTTTCCTCTGCCCCATATATTTTCAGGCATTCTATTAGCCATGTGTGTGGTATCATGTCGAAGGCTTTCTTATAGTCTATCCATGCCATGCTTAGGTTGGTTTTCCTTCTCCTACTGTTCTTCATTACCATTTTGTCTATCAGGAGCTGGTCTTTTGTGCCCCTACACTTCCTTCTGCAGCCTTTCTGTTGGTGGGGGATGGTGTTTGTTTCCTCTAGGTAGTTGTATAGCCTTTCACTGATGATACCTGTTAGTAACTTCCTGATATTAACCTCTGCTAGTCTTATTCCAGAGCTTGTAAGTATTGTATTCCAGTTGCGCATTGTATTTTTGAGGAACAAGATGATGGTTTTGTTTTTCCTCTGCCCCATATATTTTCAGGCATTCTATTAGCCATGTGTGTGGTATCATGTCGAAGGCTTTCTTATAGTCTATCCATGCCATGTTTAGGTTGGTTTTCCTTCTCCTACTGTTCTTCATTACCATTTTGTCTATCAGGAGCTGGTCTTTTGTGCCCCTACACTTCCTTCTGCAGCCTTTCTGTTGGTGGGGGATGGTGTTTGTTTCCTCTAGGTAGTTGTATAGCCTTTCACTGATGATACCTGTTAGTAACTTCCACATTATTGGTAGGCAGGTGATAGGCCTGTAGTTACTGGCTATATTTCCCTTACTCTTGTCTTTTTGTATTAAGGATGTTCTTCCTGTGGTCATCCATTTGGGTGCATGGTGATTTGAGATACAATGCTGGAGTTGTTCTGCTATTCGTGGGTGTAGGGCCTTGAAGTTTGAGCCAGTATCCATGGACTTCATGGCGGACCTGGGGCTTTCCAGTTTGGCATTTTCTTTAGTTGGTGTCTGACTGTGTCTGTCGTGATCTCTGTGAATCTTTGTTTTATTCTCCCTGTTTCTTCTTCTTTGACTTCCTGGAGCCATGTTGCATGTTTGTTGTGTGATACCGGATTGCTCCATATGTTTTCCCAAAGTCTCTTACTTGGTTTGGCTTCAGGAATTTCTGGGTGGTTGTCTGCCCCTCTTAGTTGGCTGTATAGTCTTTTCTGGTTGGTTCCGAATAGTTTGTTTTGTTGGTATCCCTTATTCCTGTTCATGTACCGTTGGATCTTATGTGCTTTGGCCTTAAGCCTCTGTTTTACATCTTCTATTGTGTTGTTTAGTCCCCTCTCTTGTACTTTGTATTTCTCGTTGAGTTCCTCCCTTGTTTTCTTGCTTCTTAGCCTTTTTTCTGCCATCTCTTTCAGTTTACTCAAGTCAGATCTCATCACCATGATTTGCTTTTCCAGGCGCCTTTTCCAAGGAGGTTGCTGTTTTGGTTTCTGTTGGGTTGGCTGTGCTGGTGGTGTTGGTGTTCTTATCCCCATCAGTTCTGCTACTAATCTTGCTCCTGCATATACCTCACTTGTTTTCTCCCTTAATTTCTTGGTGTTGTAGGCTTTCATTGAGGGGATCTTTGTTCTCTCTGTATCTGGCTCCATCCATTGTCTAATCTTTTCTACCCATTCCGTCCTCTCTGTTACTTCGTCGGTGTTTCTTCTTGTGTCGTTGTTTGATACCTCATCCTCCCTGTCGTCTTCTGTGGCATCGTCTCTCAGTTCGTCTTCGTGTAATTCGTTGTCGTGTGACATTTCCCTTTCCAGTTCTTCTCTTTCTGTTGGGGAGAGCCAGTTGTTTTTCTTTATGTTCCTTACTTGGTCTCCCAGCCTCTGCTCTGTTTGGGGGGTGTTATTCCTCTCATTCCAGATGTTGACCAATCTTCTTCTATATCCTCTCTCCGTCGGGTTGCTTCTGATGTAGCATCTCCATATTTCCTTATTTTCTTCTCTTGTCCATTTCTTCCTTTTTGCTTCTGTAGCTCCAATCTCAGGCTGTTGATTATTGTCGTTGTGGTGATCAGTTGCTGGATGACGACCTCCAAGTACCTGACCGTCTTCCCCTTCAATTGGGTTGCATACCTGGTTGCCGGACGAAGCTCCTCTGTTGCCAGAGGTTCCATTTACGTCATTGTCGTTTATTCCTTCATTTCTTTCCATCATTGCTGAGTTTTGCTACTTAACCCATAGCTGGACCCTACCCCATCAGGGATAGGTACTCATTTACAGCTGAGTAGACTGAGGAAATTATGGTAAAGATCCTTTCCCAAGGAATCAACGCCGAGGAGAGCGGTCACCCATCCAATGACTGACCAGCCCCAATGTTGCTTAACTTGACTTAAGTCCATTGACGACCTAACCCACTCCTCCTCGGCGCCACATTTATTATTATTATTATTTTTTTTGTTTTTTTTTTTTTTTTTTTTTTTTTTTTTTTTTTGTTTTTTTTTTTTGCTTTATCACAGACCTCCAATTCGACTGGGTGGTATTTATAGTGTGGGGTTCCGGGTTGCATCCTGCCTCCTTAGGAGTCCATCACTTTTCTTACTATGTGCGCCGTTTCTAGGATCACACTCTTCTGCATGAGTCCTGGAGCTACTTCAGCCTCTAGTTTTTCTAGATTCCTTTTCAGGGATCTTGGGATCGTGCCTAGTGCTCCTATGATTATGGGTACAATTTCCACTGGCATATCCCATATTCTTCTTATTTCTATTTTCAGATCTTGATACTTATCCATTTTTTCCCTCTCTTTCTCTTCAACTCTGGTGTCCCATGGTATTGCAACATCAATGAGTGATACTTTATTCTAGACTTTGTCAATCAACGTCACGTCTGGTCTATTTGCACGTATCACCCTATCCGTTCTGATACCATAGTCCCAGATGGATCTTTGCCTGATCGTTTCTATCACTCCCTCAGGTTGGTGCTCGTACGTCTTATTACTGCAAGGTAGCTGCTGTTTCTTGCACAGGCTCCAGTGGAGGGGTTTTGCACTGAATCATGCCTCTTTTTGTACTGGTTCTGTGCAAGTGCCGGGCATTCGCTTGCTATGTGGTTTATGGTTTCATTTTTCGTATTGCACTTCCTACGTATGGGAGAGATGTTATTTCCGTCTATCGTTCTTTGAATATATCTGGTTCTTAGGGCCTGATCTTGTGCCGCTGTTATCATTCCTTCAGTTTCCTTCTTTAGCTCTCCCCTCTGTAGCCATAGCCATGTGTCATCGCTGGCTAGTTCTTTAGTCTGCCTCATGTATTGTCCGTGCATTGGTTTGTTGTGCCAGTCCTCTGTTCTGTCTGTCATTCTCCTGTCTCTGTAGATTTCTGGGTCTTCGTCTACTTTTATTAGTCCTCTTCCCATTCACTCTTTAGCCACTCGTCTTCACTAGTTTTCAGATATTGCCCCAGTGCTCTGTTTTCGATGTTGACGCAGTCCTCTATACTTAGTAGTCCTCTCCCTCCTTCCTTTCGTGTTATGTATAGTCTGTCTGTATTTGCTCTTGGGTGTAGTGCTTTGTGTATTGTCATATGTTTCCTGGTTTTCTGATCTATGCTGCGGAGTTCTGCCTTCGTCCATTCCACTATTCCTGCGCTGTATCTGATACTGGCACTGCCCATGTGTTTATGGTTTTTATCATATTTCCGGCATTGAGTTTTGACTTGAGTATTGCCTTGAGTCTCTGCATATATTCTTTCCTGATCGTGTCCTTCATCTCTTGGTGTTTTATATCCCCTCCTTCCATTATTCCCAGGTATTTGTATCCTGTCTCATCTATGTGTTTGATGTTGCTCCCATTTGGTAGTTTTATCCCTTCAGCTCTCGTTACTTTGCCTTTTTGTATGTTGACTAAGCCGCATTTTTCTATTCCAAACTCCATCCTGATGTCCCCAGATACAATCCTTACAGTCTGGATTAGGGTATCTATTTCCTTGATGCTCTTACCATACAGCTTGATGTCGTCCATGAACATCAGATGGTTGATTCTTTTGCCTCTTTTTCTTGAGTTGGTACCCGGCATCCATCTTCTGTAGTACTTTTGTCATGGGAATCATGGCTACTACGAAGAGTAGTGGGGACAGTGTGTCGCCCTGGAAGAACCCTCTCCTGATATTAACCTCTGCTAGTCTTATTCCAGAGCTTGTAAGTATTGTATTCCAGTGGCGCATTGTATTTTTGAGGAAGCTGATGGTGTTTTCCTCTGCCCCATATATTTTCAGGCATTCTATTAGCCATGTGTGTGGTATCATGGCTATTATTATTATTATTATTTTATTATTATTATTATTATTATTATTATTATTATTATTATTATTATTATTATTATTATTATTATTATTATTATTATTATTATTATTATTATTTCAGTCTTATGAAAAGCAATACATGTTCATATATAAACATTGGGAGACACGAGAAATTATTATGAAATAGAAAATTATTATTAGTATATATGTACTACAGTATTGTTTTAATTATTCTTAAGTAGGTGTTGTAATTTTCATTATGTTTTACATACCAGCGATAGGCGAAAACACAATTAAATGAAATTTCTGTGCATTTCGGGTTGTGTGAATAATGCAGCAGTAAATTTATTCTTTCGACTTTTCAATACTATTTCTTCTCGTGTCCAAAACAGCCGACCGCCAAATTGCCTTGCCTGACTGTCTCAAAGCAAAATTCGACATCCTTTGTGCAAAAGGTCCAGAGTTGTAAGAACGACACTTATTATGCTTGCCAGCTTCCAGGTAAGAGTTTCCTTTAGTATATGACACTTGTTCCAATATGTTCAGAAAGGGCTTAAAGAATGCTATTTCCTGTGGAGCGTGTGTACTTGATGGAGATCTGTAAAGAAAGCTTTTTGGAGATACCATTACAGAAGACAGATACTCTGATCGTTTGGTGGCTTCTCTCTAAAATTTACAGCACAGAGTAGCTTTATGAATATAATGAACTAATATCTGAATCCATTCGTAATCAATCCATCTCTTATTTCTGAATAGGAACGTGCCCAGGCGACTTTTCCTTTCACAATGGATTTTGCTACAGGTTAATACAACATACAAACCAGAAGTTCACAGATGCACTGAAAGACTGCGAGAGTAAAGGGTCGGCATTGGCCTATCCACAGTCGGTGGATGATCTCAATTTTCTCAAAAAGCTGATTCGGGTAAGTTGTTGAAACGTTAACATTTTCCTTCTTGTATTCCTGTAGACCTACACATACACACGGCACTCAAACATATTTAGACTTCTATAATAGTTATA
Organism: Macrobrachium nipponense; assembly: GCF_015104395.2. Taxonomy (NCBI): domain Eukaryota; kingdom Metazoa; phylum Arthropoda; class Malacostraca; order Decapoda; family Palaemonidae; genus Macrobrachium; species Macrobrachium nipponense. The sequence continues at coordinate 77,267,844 of NC_087209.1, forward strand.
GATAAAGAAGTCAACCTGAATGATTGAAAACGGGTTTCCCTAAGGCTGACACAGATGTAAATAGAATATACGAACAGTGCTGTTAGAGCTTTTGCAATACGTCTGTGCTCGGCACTACAAGTCAAATAAAATGTAATCGCATGATGAACAAGGCGTGATCTAACCTCCAGCTTACTCAGGGTGCGTGCTAAACTCTATGGTCAAAGAGAGTGTTGTTTCACCAACGAAAATTAAATACCCTATATTTTATTAGAAACTAGCTAGATTAGTCCGTGTAACCCAGCTAGATTGGTCCGTGTAACCCAGAGCATAGTTTATGAAAAGAAAATATATAAATCAAGCCACAATTGAATACAGTACCACGAACTGAATTGTAAGGAATGGAAATCTGACAAAACAAACATCCTTGAAAATGAATATCAAAATGAAGCGTCAAATACATATATGGAAAGAAAAATTCTTGGTGTTGGCAAAGAGATTGCGATTCACTGGAGAGCCTTTTGGTAGACTATGTTCTTTGTTTTTCCCTCGGGTGACAAAATGAACAGGCGTTCCGGAGAGCCCACTCTTGAGCACGTCACATAAAGCTGCCCTTGAGAAAAGCAAGGTTGCTCTAAGTTGATGCCAGCCACTCTGATAGGCTGTCCCTGGGCTTTATTGATAGTCATGGCAAAAGCCAACCTGACTGGGAACTCAAGAAGGCGCTTGAAACTGAAATGGAAAAAAAAAAGAAAAGAGAAAGCTCCTTTCTCTGACTCTCTTTTTGCCTCCAACCATCACTGTCTCTTTCTCACTCTTTCTTCTCACTTATACCAACTCTCTGTCTCTATGTCTCTCTGTCTCTCTGTCTCCAAACAACCGCTCTTCTCTGTCTGTCTCTCTCTCTCTCCCTTTCTCACTTTTTCCATCTTTCTCCTACCTAACACTCCCTCAACTCTCCACTCTCTCTCTCTCTCTCTCTCTCTCTCTCTCTCTCTCTCTCTCTCGTTCCTTTCTCTTACTCTCTCTCTCTTTCTCTCTTCAACAATCACTGTCTCTTACCCTCTTTCTTCTCAGTAACACCAACTCTCTCTCTCTCTCTCTCTCTCTCTCTCTCTCTCTCTCTGTCTTTTTTCCTCTTTCTTCTTACTAACACCCAGTCTACTCTCTCTCACTTTCTCTCCCTCTCATTCTCTCTCTCTCTCTCTCTCTCTCTCTGTCAACCCCCTTCTAAAACCACCCTCTTTGATGTCATTGATGTTTACCCTATGGTAGTCTTTTCCAAATGATGAGTCATATGTATCCAGAAATTTGTAAAGTAACTATGTCTACGGGCATAGCCAGCTCCGTTTCACGGGCAGAACCAGCTCTGTTTCAGGGAATCCCTTCCGACCCTTCGGAGGGGGAGAAGTATAAATTTTGGGAGCCCGGGCTCCTGTGGGTTTCCGGGCTCCCGAACGTAGGTCTCGACCCTCCCAGGGTGGAAACCCATCTCCATTCCGAATCTCAGTCCCGTCAGACCGACGGCCCAGGTGCCCATACCAATCATACATACATACATACATACACACATCACCAAATATATAATAGCTAATTTTTTTAATTCGTAACTTTAATGTGTACATTATTTATTTTTTACATTTTCAGTCTAGTAAATATCCTATCCTAAAATTCCTGTATCTTTAACTCAATGCAGAACACCTTTTTCAGACCTTTTTAGGCTTTTCCATGTGGATTTCCTACACCCTCCCCCCCCCCCATAAGAACAACAACAAAAACAACTACAACAACAAAGCATTCTTTAGACTTGCTCCTCGAGTAAGCAGAAAGTGTGAAATACATAACCAATGCTATCTAAAAAGCAAGCATCATCCGTCATAGAAGAGCCATTTGTGGAGTTTTATTTTGATAGTTATGCCATGTTTGTAACTTGAGTGCGTATAGCTTCCTAATACACTAATGTATAAGTACATATCTTCTTTATCTTTCCTACGTTATCCCTACATTAAGGGGTCGGTTGCCTGATGCGCCTTCTCCACTGCCTACTCCACTGCCTCCTATCAAAAGCATCATCTTCCACCAACATCAGGCATGGTTTAATGTTTAGCAAAGGGGTTTTCACGACCGTCTGCCCTTGCTGTGATTAACCACAGTTACTGGCAGTGGGCCTAGCCTTTTACTAAAAAGTAGGACTGCAAGGCAGCAGTTTCCACAGTTATTGGCGGTTGGCCTAGCCTTTTACTCAAAAGTAAGACTGCAAGGCAGCAGTTTCCATTGTTATTGGCGGTGGGTCTAGCTTTTTACTTAAAAGTAAGACTGCAAGGCAGTAGTTTCCACAGTTATTGGCGGTTGGACCAGCCTTTTACTAAAAAGTAAGACTGCAAGGCAGCAGTTTCCACAGTTATTGGCGGTTGTCCTAGCCTTTAACTCAAAAGTAAGACTGCAAGGCTGCAGCTGCCCTTTTAGTCGTCTTTTACGACATGCAGGACCTATGGTGGTAGTATTTTTATACCCCTACCACAGGGTCCTAATGTACAAATAAATATCATTAATGCAAATACTTGCTTAAAATAGAGAGATGTATTATAATTATAGTAATAAAACTCCTATGGATTATTAGTTACCAAATTACTTTTTAATTTCCCTTTTGATGTATGTCATAGAATTTGTGATAAACTCGTAAGGTACTATCTAGTTTTAAAGAAAAATCAACACGCTGATCATACAGTTTTGAAAACGTTTAATTGCTTTATCTTTGACTAGATTTACTTCTAAGTGACTTGAAGTATGGATAGAAATAATGAAAGGCTAAAACATTAAGGATATATAGTTTACTAATATATGTTAAATATGGCACAGGTAAGTAATTTTAAAAATGTAAGTTCATGTAACTGGAGTAATGAAGTTCTTGCAATTAGATGATTTTGAAATGTCAAAAAAGTCTGACCCCGTAGGTGGGGCGTTAATGCCGTCAGTGCACCTCATTCGGTGCAATGTAGGCATTACTTGAGGTTCTTTGCAGCTTCCCTTCGGCCCCTAGCTGCAACTAATTTCACTCCTTTAACTGTACTTCCATTCATATACTCTTTCTTCCATCTTACTGTCCACCCTCTTCTAACTATTGTTTCATAGTGCATCTGCGAGTTTTTCCTCCTGTAACACCTTTCAAACCTTTTACTGTCAATTTCCATTTCAGCGCTGAATGGCCCTAGTTGCCCCAGTGCTTGGCATAATGCCAAAAATCTATTTAAGTCAAATCAAATCAAAAATTTTGGAGGATAGACCTGAATACTTTTAAACAATTCAAAGGAGGATGGAAATACATGCTCCTCTTCACTGTGTACTTCTCTAGGTGAGAGAGAATCCACTCATCCGCTTCACATTTCACTTATGATTTCTGTTTTCCACCGTTACTCCAGAATCATCTCCACCGTCAGAGATCGTGACGTGATGTGTTCTGGTAATTGATTGGTGTCCGAGCATTACTTGATTTCACTCCATATTTCTTGGTAGATCATTTGTCTAAATACCTCGGATGGGGTCTCTAGTGTCATTTTGCAAAACTAGGGTATAGTCCGTTATGTAATAATGGCTATTTCCAGGATAAAACGTTTGGTGCGGAATGTTTGCTATGGGCAGGAAGATGGCAGGTCAAACTATTATTCATTATCTGTGTTTTATCTTTATTACATAGGGAGGATATATATGAATAGATATTGCATATTAGTATATTCAAACAAGGTGTTTTACGAGTCTGCTGAAGGCAATAAATTCATCTCTTTCTTTTCTCCACCACTGAAATAACTCAGGGAAGTATTTTCTTCAACACTTTTCACAGAAGTTGTAATAGATTGTTCTGATGCTTGTTCAGATACATTAGTTTTAGAATGTGCTGTAGTTCCTTCAATTTCAGGTGTGTAGTTAAATAATCTTCTTTTGAATTTGGGCGTCCCATCAGTTAGATCTAATTCCATTGTTCGTAAACTGTTCCTCTAGTCTGAATATTATTCTGTTGTTTGAAATGCGATATTCATGACCTTACTCCAGAAACCTTACATTTCTGTAGCAGCTGTAACTGCTCTTTTCCTTGAAGGAAAAATTCCACAGGCATCTGGTCTTTCTGCTTGTTTTTTATAATTGACCATTTCAAAACCCATTTTACTTTTTCCTTTCATTTGCTGTTAATCTCGGTCTTCACATTACTTTCATTTCTGCCTTCATCACAAGATAGTTCAATGGGCTAGATGTAAAAAATCTGTTCAGAGTGGTCTAAGTGTGGGATGCCACGAAAATATCAAGAGAATTGAATGTGGATAATAAATACTGGATGTGAGAATATATGATGTGAGAATATAACTAGATTGTGTTAAATGTGAGGTGTTCTGAGAATCTGTCTAGATTGTTCTAAAAGTAACAAATTTCACAAAACGTTTTTGTCTTTACCATATTATATGATAATATCTTCTCCCTGTTTTTAAGGGATTTTGTAGCTTTACGACTGTGTATATTTTTTTTCTTATATTTCGAAGATGTCATTAAATCTTAGAAAGACTGCTGCTATGTTTTAAACATGAAATAGTAATAGATCGAATGCTCAGGAACTACTGAATGATGAGACCAATAAACATTAACAAAAATATCGCAAGTATCACTGCACAATTTTAGATATCAGTAAGATATATAAATATAACAGATATAACTCGCAAATTATAGATATATATATATATATATATATATATATATATATATATATATATATATATATATATATATATATATATATATAAACTATTAATACATATTACCTCAATTATCGGCATGTGCACGATCTTCTGCTCGGCACTATCCACATACAACTGCAGCCCTTTAAACTAAATACGTGGATATATTTAATGAATAAAAAGCTTCCGTTTTGGTTTGCAGTGTTACGAGGGCACTATGAGGTGGCGGTAATGCGGTTACCAATTCATTGAGCCACCGAAGAAGGGGTATTGAGGGTACTGGGGTAATCGCATTAGGAGGAACGGGAAAGGCTGGGAGAGCAGATTGCGAACCGCTGGAAGAGAACTCTGCTTGGGAGCTTTGGAGCCTGTTACATATTGGCCACAAAGTAACGACGACATTTTGTGCATTGCCTGTGAGTGACTGACACAGATACATCATAAAAGTTTCGTGCTTTGGCGACTGTTATTGGTTCTTTGGCAACAACGTCCTTGACGTCATTTGGTTTGTTGCCTTTGAGTGCCTGATGCATGATGACCACATTGTAGAAGTTTCGATCTCGCATTGGCTTGCTTGTGAAGACCCTCTGCCCACCTCGATGCCTCTCCCTACCAGTTTGCCACTTTGTGACCCCCTATGTATGTGTGTGCGTGCGTGCGTGTGTATGTAAAAGATGCTCCGACCTCAAAGAAACGCCCCACTTTTGACCAGCAAAAGATAGAAATAAGATGGCAACACCCACGAGTTGATTTCCTTGTTTTGGTTGGTTTGCATTGCAGATTCGACTGTCTCAGTGCATTGAAGAAATGTAAGGTGGGCAAGTACAGCATACTGATTAGTGTATTATGTATTCAATTCATTTATTTTCAAAATACTTTGCGCTTTTCCATTTGGATTGATTTTGGTATTATGTCAATTTTCTGAAGCTGACATTCAAGCAAACTGAAAAACTTAAGCAGATTATGAGCACTGCTCGCAAAGAGGGTGTGAGACAGGTCCCACCACTGAAGCGTAGCACGAGACACTGCACAAAGAACCGTGCTCCAAACTACTCGGACCTTGACCCGAAAAAGCAGAGTCAATCGCAAAGGTAGGACGGAGGCCGGGTCTCCCCTCAGTGGAGCTGAAACACGATCTAGTTCGCCTGCCCAAGAAGTCCCCTCCCTCAGGTGAGGGGACGGAGAAGTAATAATGAACAGGCAAACAAAGCAGACAAAGGAAAGAGTAAATAACAAAAACTATATACTTATATATAATAAACCCTTGAAAGAGAAGCAAAGAGTTCTGGACGAGTTTCTAGTTACATGCAAAATAATGGAAAATATACATCCATGCCCTTACTGATACTGGAAGTTCATTTATAAGGTAAAAACACACAGACGGATGCAAGGCAGTTTTTTTGTCCCATTGCCTCCCCTACTGTGACCCTAAAGTACCGAATACACTATGCTTATAAACAACACAATACACTTCACAATAGTGTAAGGATGAAAAAACATCAGGTCCTACACTTTTTCCCCTCTTTTATAATTTCACAGAACTGTACAGGCACACTTTATGATTATAAACAATAACAATATGTTGCATACGTACGTTACT
>NC_087209.1:77279143-77371643 GCF_015104395.2 Macrobrachium nipponense
GCTGTAGCAAGAGAAAAAGAAGTTGGTATACCAAAAAGGTAAAGTGTTATATTTTTATTAGTTGCAACTAATAACGGATAGGAATTGTGTTTAACTAATAATGGATAGGGAGTGTGGTTAACTAATAATTGTTAGGAACAGTGGTTAACTAATAACAGGTGGTTATGAAGGTTTGGTAAAAACTGTTGGTTACAGTGTTTTGAGTGAAAAAGATTTACACTTACACATTACTGATTTTTTTGTGTTTTGTGTTTGTTCCATTGTTTGTGCACTATTTCATTTTCTTATTGAAGTGTGTCTTTTTATTTTATATTTTCATTTGCATTCACAATTTAATTGACTTAGTTATTTTCATTGCTTTATCATTGCACATTTAATTAAATTTAACACTTGTGAATTAATTTGCATTTACTTAGAATTCTTTTCAAGATTTATTGTTGTTTAGCACTTGTGAATTAATTTCAGATTTTCAATTATTGCCTAACATTTTGAATTTTGATTGAATTAATTTTCTTGAATTTTGTGATAAATTAATTTTGATTGAATTTTACTTAATTTGAATCAAGAATTAATTAAACTTTACTTTGTTTTCAAGTAACAGTAATTTTCCCTGATATTGTGAAATTTGAATTTAATAATAAATTTTTGTATTTAAAATGTTTATAAGTATTTTATTTTTATCCCAGTATATTTTCATTTGATTATATTGATGATAGGTAGAAACATAGAGTGGTGATTAATTTGCTTTCCTTCAATTTACTTGAAGTGACTTAGAACCAGGGAAGTACTTAGACTTCTGAAATCAGGGAAATACTTAGAGTTTTAAAGTTGTTGATGGAGTGATGCCCTTTGATTAATTTAATTACTTACAAGATTACCTCACACCTGTTTTGATGAACTTAGTCTAATTTTTTGCAATACTGTTAAGTGTTAAGGGATCACTGTTGCCTTTAGAGTATTCAGTCGTTTAAACGTGTTATGAGGGTTCAGGTGTCTGGCTTTTGGTGAGGTAATATTAGATGAATGGTAACCAGATACTTGACACTTTGTAACATTGTTTAATGGTGCCCAGACCCGGGAAAGCAGATTTCATTATCACTCTAGAATATACTGGTGGTTTTAGGGATATATTTTGCTAGGAGAGTGACCATATAATTTTGTTTTGCATTTATTGTATTGAATTGTAAGTTGATAACTTAGAGGAAAATAGCTCAGTTCAAGGTTCAGGAATTTTTAGCAGCCCCTTCCATCCAAGTTTTGTCTGAAACCACTCTGACTAGAGCACAGTGGAGCGCTTTAGCAGAGGCATGTGGTGGTTATGTGTCTACTAGTATGGTAAAGGCACAAATAAGATGTATTGCTATGGAATCATTGATAAACTCTGGTAGAATAATTGATAAAGATGAGTTAAAATTGGCTATAGAGTTGTTGAACGTAGCACGTGCTGATCTCATAAATAAGCAAGCAGAAAAGAAAGAGAAAAGTGATGCAGAGTTAGAGCTTAGACGCATTGAAGCAGAAGAGAATTTGATTAAGCTAAAAATGCTTGCTGAAAGAGAGAGAATGCAAGCTGAAAGAGAAAGAATAGACAGGGAAAAACAAGAAAGAAGAGAAAGAGAAGAAGAAAAAGCAGCAGAAGAGGAAAGAGAAAGGATAAAAGAGGAAAGAGAAATTGCAAGACATGAAAGGGAAATGGAATTAATAAGAGCTAGATCCACATTACCTGTAACACCGTCTAACCCTAACCAAGGTAATCAAGACCCTGTATTTGATGTTGTGAGAGTACAGAAGTTAATCCCTAAGTTTACTGAAGATGCTCCAGATGAGTTTTTTGATCATTTTGAGAAAGTGGCTTCAGGTATGGGATGGCCAGAGGATAAATGGTCAGTGTTGCTACAAAGTGTCTTAATTGGTAAAGGGAGAAGTGCTTATCTAGCCTTAACAGCTGATCAGTGTAAAGACTACAAGGTACTTAAACACAGTGTGCTACAAGTTTACCAGATGACCCCAGAGTACTACAATGAAAGATTCAGAAATTTAAGAAAAGATGAGAAGGGAACATTCTTAGATTATGCTTACAAAGTGAGAAGGTGTTTCAAACGTTGGTTAGAAGCTGCTAAAGTTAAAACTTTTGACGAGTTAGAAGAGTTACTTGTTCTTGAACAGTATCTTAAGGGAATTCCTGAACATATAAGAGCCTATTTAAGAAAGAGAGAAGTGAAGATACTTGACAAAGCTGCTACACTTAGTGAAGATTATAATATAATCAGTAGTAAACGTAATTACAATGTCAAGTACCAGAGTCAACAACCCCCAGGTTTTAAGTCTTTTCCAAATAACAGGAACAAATTTAATGGGAAACCTACCAGTGATACTACTAAGAGTACACAAGGTAATTACACCTCAGCAAGCTATGTGAAATCCTCCACCCAATTTTCAAGACAGTTACAGAAACCTAATGTTGTCTGTTTCAAGTGTGGAAGAGTAGGACACTACAGTCAAGAGTGTTACCGGAATCAACAGCAGTCAAAGCCAGTTGGTCAAGTTGTAAAAGGCGACCAGGTGAAACAATCTACGGAGAGCAGTGTGGGAAAGAATCAGACTCCAGAGAAGAATAAAACTAAACAAGCTGAATGTTTAGCAACCAGTGGAAATGTTACCTCAAGCAGTGAGTGGCTTAGCAGTGTGGAGGCTTTTAAGCCATATATCTATGAGGGTATGCTGTCAACTCAAGAAGGAAGTATGCAGGTACCAGTCAAGATATTATGTGATACAGGGAGTAACCATAGTGTGGTAGTATGTGGTTCTCACCCTCAGTGGGAGAAGAGTCTCCCAGGAGATTCAGTTATTTTGAAGGGTATAGGAGGAGAGGAAGTAACTCCTATATGCCGCTTACACCTGTCATGTGAATTGGTGACAGGGAATGTTGATTTTGCTGTAAAGGACTCACTGGCTGTGGAAGGTATACATGTTCTGTTAGGGGTGAATGATAAGTTGGGGGTTGGCTACATTGTGCCATTTATTCTTCGTCCTGTAGTGACAGACAAACCATTGAGGATTAGTCCTACAGTAGAGTTGGAGAAGAATACCCCCACCTGTTTCCTAGTTGTGTAATACCAGAAGTATGAAGAGGACTACGACTGCAAGTGAAGAACTGAGGATTTACACACCCAAGAAGGATCAAGTGAAGGATCTTTGTGCTTAGAAGAATTATTCCAGGGAAGTGAAGTTTCCCATAGTGCTGACCAAGAAGAGATTTCCCAAGAAGATGAAGAAGACGGCGACGAAGAAGAAGAACCTGATGTTCCTGAAGAGACTCCGAGTAGTCAAAGTGTTGCTGAAGACAGTAGTGAAACTACAGTAGCTGAGTTAGCAGATATTGAGAATTCAACCCTTGAAGTTGGTCAAGTGACAAGAGAGAAGCTGATGGACTTGCAGAAGAAGGATGCATCGTTAACTGATTTGCTCTTCAGTGTTGTTGATCGAGAAGAGATGCAACAAACTCCTACCTGTTACTATCTGAAGGAAGGTTTACTGATGAGGAAGTATAGACCTACAGATATACCAGGAGATGCTGTATGGGGCGAATATCATCAAATTTTGATTCCATATCCATTGAGAAAGCAAGTGGTTGCAGTAGCTCATGACTCTGGACATATGGGAATCAGGTATGGGAATCAGGAAGACTGTGGAGAAGATCATGAAACATTTTTTCTGGCCTGGACTTCACAAAGATGTTAGTAGGTTCTGTCGTGAGTGTCATACCTGCCAGATAGCTGGAAAACCGAATGAAACCATCAAGAAAGCCCCCATACAACCTATAGAAGTTAGAGGAGAACCCTTTAGCAAAGTGATTATAGACATGGTTGGACCACTGCCAAAGACAAAGAAAGGAAATGAGTATTTGTTGACATTAATGTGTCCTGTGACAAGGTATCCAGAAGCAATCCCTGTTAGAAACATATCTGCCAAGATAGTTGCTGAAAAACTTGTGGAGTTTTTCTCAAAGTTTGGAATACCAGAGATAGTACAAAGTGACAGAGGAACAAACTTTACTTCAAAGTTATTCCAGGATGTGATGAATTTGTTAGGTGTGAAACAACAGTTATCCAATGCCTATCATCCAGAAACTCAAGGTGCCTTGGAAAGGTTCCACCAGACGTTGAAAAGTATGCTGACAAAGTATTGTTCTGAGTCAGGAAGAGAATGGGATGTTGGTTTACCATTAATGTTGTTTCACCTAATGAGATGATTTTTGGAAGAGAAGTGAGAGGACCGTTGAAGATTCTTGCAGAAAATTGGGAAGAAAATCAAGAGGAAAGCCAAGGAGAGTATGTGAAGAACTTAAGGAAAAGGTTGAAAGAGATTAGAAAATTCTCTTTAGAAAACTTGAAAATGAGTCAAGAGAAAATGAAAAGGAGATTTGATGCTAAGACTAAGCTAAGAAGTTTTAGTGTTGGTCAACAAGTGTTAGTGTTCTTACCTGTCAAGAGATTTCCCCTCACTAATAAATTTCAAGGTCCTTACAAGATAATTCAGAAGTTGTGACAGAAACTAAAACTGAAACTGTGTCAGTAACCCAAACAATTTTATCTACAGAAGACGATGATGGCTACGAATTGGGAACTGCAAGCAAGATGAATAATTCTTCAATTTTGGAAAATTTGGAGGATAAACTGAAACATCTGAGTGTTGAACAAGGTGAAGACTTAAGTGAAGTAATTAGAAGTTTTCCAGAAATTTTTTCAGATGTGCCTAGACGTACTGATCTGACCAAGCATGAAATCAAGATTCAAGAAGATGGAAAACCTTTCAAGCAAAGAGCCTATCGCTTATTACCGTATCATCGAGATGTTTTGAAGAAAGAAGTTGAGTATTTGCTGCAACATGGATTAGCAGAACCCAGTTCAAGTCACTTCAGTTCTCCATGTGTGTTAGTGAAGAAACCGGATGGTTCATTTAGGATGTGTACTGATTATAGGAAGCTGAATTCTATCAGTGTGGCTGATAATTATCCTTTGCCTCTTATAGATCAGTTACTTGATAATATTGGGTAAGCCAAGTTTGTTTCCAAGATAGACTTGTTGAAAAGATATTATCAAATTCCCTTAGATGAGAATGCGAAGTTGCTGTCAGCTTTTATTACTCCGTTTGGACTGTATCAGTATACTGTTCTGCCGTTTGGTCTGATGAATGCACCCGCAACATTTCAACGAGTGATGGATCAACTGCTAGGATCAATAGAAGGAGTAGGTGTATACCTAGATGACATTGTGATTTACTCTACAACGTGGGAAGAACATCTGAAATTCTGAGGAAAGTTTTCAAGAAACTACAAGCAGGATTAACAGTCAACTTAGAGAAGAGTGAGTTTGGAAAGGCAACTGTACAGTATCTTGGGTTTGAAGTTGGGAAAGGCCTTCTTGCTCCAGTAAATGCTAATGTAGAAGGTATCCGTAAGGCTACCCCACCTACTACCAGGAAACAGCTACAGAGATTTTTGGGGATGGCTGGATTCTATCGTCGTTTTTGCCCAAATTTCTCAGCCGTAGTACCTCCCTTGACAGACTTAACTAGTCCCAAAGCTAAGTTTATTTGAACTCCAAAATGTCAAGAATCCTTTGAGAAGGTAAAAGCCATTTTAATTTCAAGACCAGTACTTCAAGCTCCAGACTTCGACAAGAAATTTATGACACAAGTTGATGTGTCAGACTGTGGTGTTGGAGCTGTACTACTTCAAGAAGATGAAAATAATATCTACCATCCTGTGTGCTTCATGTCTACAAAATTGAAAAAACAGAAAGTATACTCGACAATCGAGAAGGAAACTTTAGCCTTAATCACCGCATTGAAAAATTTTAAGTGTATGTGAATAGACCTAGGAATGAAGAAATTTTAGTGTTATCCGATCACAATCCACTGTCATTTATCCGGAAAATGAAAAACCATAATCAAAGACTGACCAGGTGGTCTTTGTGCCTGCAACAGTATAACTTAAGAGTGCAGCACATTAGTGGCAAAAACAATGTAGTTGCTGATTATTTATCTCGTTGCGAATCGTTGGATTCAACACTGTGATAAAAAATCTCCTGGGGGGAGGTATATTATATATTGCTACTTTCAAAATGCATATTTCCCCTCTTTGAAATGTCATGTAGATTGTGTAACATTTTTTCAGATTCCTAGATAGCTTAGAATAGGATGTTTTAAAATGTGTGTTCAGATTTCGCATTACATAATGTAAAAGAATATATATTAACGTAGAATGTAAAAAGAGAGAGATCTTCTTTGTCTTTTTTAAACTACAAGTGTTTAACTTTTATGTCAATACTGTAAGATTAGAGGGTCTGCGAGATCCGTTTGCTTTCCTAAATCTGTCAACGCATGTGATAGCGATCGACTAGAGTCTTGCGCTGTTATCAAAACATGTCAATCTTAATTGTCGCTCAGCCTCCGTTTCGATCGAGTAGAGTACGTCTTTCTTTTTTTTTTACAGACTGGACTCGTACGCTTTGATCAAAGCCGCGTGGAAATTGCACATTTCTTTATGAAGATTGCGTCAGATTTCCAACTTTCTGGGAGCTTTTGTGCCAAGAACGTTTTGTATCATATCTGCCCTGTCCACTTTTTGCAAGGGAAGAAGATTTTATTACATCCTAGAACCTCGAGGCGGTTAGATCGCTCTCTCTCTCTCTCACTCGACATCATTGAGATTATATTAACGTAACGTAAATTGGTCACTCGTAACTTACAATTTCATATTTGATATTTCTTAGAGTTTATTTAGTGTTATTTAGTTTCTTTTGTGGAATCTGAACAGACATTGTTTCGTAACGGCGCTTGGTTTTTGTGATAGTGTGATATACAAGCTGTAGCAAGAGAAAAAGAAGTTGGTATACCAAAAAGGTAAAGTGTTGTATTTTTATTAGTTGCAACTAATAACGGATAGGAATTGTGTTTAACTAATAATGGATAGGGAGTGTGGTTAACTAATAATTGTTAGGAACAGTGGTTAACTAATAACAGGTGGTTATGAAGGTTTGGTAAAAACTGTTGGTTACAGAGTTTTGAGTGAAAAAGATTTACACTTACACATTACTGATTTTTTTGTGTTTTGTGTTTGTTCCATTGTTTGTGCACTATTTTATTTTCTTATTGAAGTGTGTCTTTTTATTTTATATATTCATTTGCATTCACAATTTAATTGTCTTAGTTATTTTCATTGCTTTATCATTGCACATTTAATTAAATTTAACACTTGTGAATTAATTTGCATTTACTTAGAATTCTTTTCAAGATTTACTGTTGTTTAGCACTTGTGAATTAATTTCAGATTTTCAATTATTGCCTAACATTTTGAATTTTGATTGAATTAATTTTCTTGAATTTTGTGATAAATTAATTTTGATTTAATTTTACTTAATTTGATTCAAAAATTGATTAAACTTTACTTTGTTTTCAAGTAACAGTAATTTTCCCTGATATTGTGAATTTCACTTATAAATTTTGAATTTAATAATAAATTTTTGTATTCAAAATGTTTATAAGTATTTTATTTTTATCCCAGTATATTTTCATTTGATTATATTAATGATAGGTAGAAACATAGAGTGGTAATTGATTTGCTTTCCTTCAATTTACTTGAAGTGACTTAGAACCAGGGAAGTACTTAGACTTCTGAAATCAGGGAAATACTTAGAGTTTTAAAGTTGTTGATGGAGTGATGCCCTTTGATTAATTTAATTACTTACAAGATTACCTCACACCTGTTTTGATGAACTTAGTCTAATTTTTTGCAATACTGGTAAGTGTTAAGGGATCACTGTTGCCTTTAGAGTATTCAGTCGTTTAAACGTGTTATGAGGGTTCAGGTGTCTGGCTTTTGGTGAGGTAATTTTAGATGAATGGTAACCAGATACTTGACACTTCATACCAATATACATATATATATATATAATATATATATATATATATATATATATATATATATATATATATATATATATATATATATATTTATATATATATATATAAATATATATATATATATATATATATATATATATATATATATATATATATATGCATATACATATATGTATATATATATTTATACATTATATATATATATATATACATCATATATATATATATATATATATATGTATATATATATATATATATATATATATATATATATATATATATATATATATATATAGTGTGTGTGTGTGTGTGTCTGTGCATATGAAAAAGTAAAATTTCAATGATTTTTCTACGATGCGCACTATGTTTACATACAAATGTCATTTTTATAATGATATTTTTCCTTTATGAATTCACAATTCACAAACAGGATGTACATCTGGAATACTTATATTTATATTAGTCTTTTTTCGATGTACATGCGTCGGAAAAAGTTATGTTTACGAATGTTTTTACAGCAGTAACCTCAATCATACCTTTCTTTATTTTTCAGATCTCCATACATATAAACGCAATTGATATACCTGTTACGAGAGTATTGATCGGGTTGAACAGCATGTAAGTAATTTCGATTTCGTTCACACTTTACAATGAGTACTCTCTTTATTGCTCTATCTCTTTACCTCTCTCTCGCGAACACACACGCACACACACACACTGACGATGTTTACAGACGACGGGAGATCGTCACGCAGTGGACCCCCAATGAGTTGTTTCGACCTTAAGAGAAGAAGACTTAAGAAAAAAAAGTCTACAGATGAACTTTGCCAGAACTTGATTTTACAAGATTCATTACTTTGAGTCTTTTGGAAGCCAAGCGGTTTTCGCAACACAAATACCTGATTAAAAATAGAGCCGAATTCTCATATGTTTTCTAAAACTGTCGTCCAAGAAACATTCGGCGTCTTTTAGCGTCACTTTATTTTCTTTAAGAGATGTGAGGTCTGTCTTCTCTTAACTATGTTACATCCCTGTTCTTTAAAAAAAAAAAAAACATGATACTCAGGTCACAGCTTAATAAGTTTCAGATAGAATAATAATAATAATAATAATAATAATAATAATAATAATAATAATAATAATAATAATAATAATAAAATAAAAAACTTCAAGGCCCTACACCCACGAATAGCAGAACACTCCAGCATTGTATCTCAAATCACCAAGCACCCAAATGGATGACCACAGGAAGAACATCCTTAGTACAAAAAGACAATAGTAAGGGAAATATAGCCAGTAACTACAGGCCTATCACCTGCCTACCAATAATGTGGAAGTTACTAACAGGTATCATCAGTGAAAGGCTATACAAACTACCTAGAGGAGACAAACACCATCCCCCACCAACAGAAAGGCTGCAGAAGGAAGTGTAGGGGCACAAAAGACCAGCTCCTGATAGACAAAATGGTAATGAAGAACAGTAGGAGAAGGAAAACCAAACCTAAGCATGGCATGGATAGACTATAAGAAAGCCTTCGACATGATACCACACACATGGCTAATAGAATGCCTGAAAATATATGGGGCAGAGGAAAATACCATCAGCTTCCTCAAAAATACAATGCGCAACTGAATACAATACGTACAAGCTCTGGAATAAGACTAGCAGAGGTTAATATCAAGAGAGGGATCTTCCAGGGAGACTCACTGTCCCCACTACTCTTCGTAGTAGCCATGATTCCCATGACAAAAGTACTACAGAAGATGGATGCCGGGTACCAACTCAAGAAAAGAGGCAACAGAATCAACCATCTGATGTTCATGGACGACATCAAGCTGTATGGTAAGAGCATCAAGGAAATAGATACCCTAATCCAGACTGTAAGGATTGTATCTGGGGACATCAGGATGGAGTTTGGAATAGAAAAATGTGCCTTAGTCAACATACAAAAAGGCAAAGTAAACGGAGAAACTGAAGGGATAAAGCTACCAGATGGGAGCAACATCAAACACATAGATGAGACAGGATACAAATACCTGGGAATAATGGAAGGAGGAGATATAAAACACCAAGAGATGAAGGACACGATCAGGAAAGAATATATGCAGAGACTCAAGGCGATACTCAAGTCAAAACTCAACGCCGGGGAAAATATGATAAAAGCCATAAACCACATGCAGTGCCAGTAATCAGATACAGCGCAGGAATAGTGGGAATGGACCAAGGCAGAACTCCACAGCATAGATCAGAAAACCAGGAAACATATGACAATACACAAAGCACTACACCCAAGAGCAAATACGGACAGACTATACATAACACGAAAGGAAGGAGGGAGAGGGGACTACTAAGTATAGAGGACTGCGTCAACATCGAAAACAGAGCACTGGGGCAATATCTGAAAACCAGTGAAGACGAGCTAAAAGAGTGCATGGGAAGAAGAAGGCTTAATAAAAGTAGACGAAGACCCAGAAATATACAGAGACAGGAGAAAGACAGAAAGAACAGAGGACTGGCACAACAAACCAATGCACGGACAATACATGAGACAGACTAAAGAACTAGCCAGCGATGACAATTGGCAATGGCTACAGAGGGGAGAGCTAAAGAAGGAAACTGAAGGAATGATAACAGCGGCACAAGATCAGGCCCTAAGAACCAGATATGTTCAAAGTACGATAGACGAAATAACATCTCTCCCATATGTAGGAAGTGCAATACGAAAATGAAACCATAAACCACATAGCAAGCGAATGCCCGGCACTTGCACAGAACCAGTACAAAAAGAGGCATGATTCAGTGGCAAAAGCCCTCCACTGGACCCTGTGCAAGAAACATCAGTTACCTTGCAGTAATAAGTGGTATGAGCACCAACCCGAAGGAGTGATAGAAAACGATCAGGCAAAGATCCTCTGCGACTATGGTATCAGAACGGATAGGGTGATACGTGCAAACAGACCAGACGTGACGTTGATTGACAAAGTCAAGAAGAAAGTATCACTCATTGATGTCGCAATACCATGGGACACCAGAGTTGAAGAGAAAGAGAGGGAAAAACTGGATAAGTATCAAGATCTGAAAATAGAAATAAGAAGGATATGGGATATGCCAGTGGAAATCGTACCCATAATCATAGGAGCACTAGGCCCCCCACACGATCCCAAAGATCCCTGAAAAGGAATCTAGAAAAACTAGAGGCTGAAGTAGCTCCAGGACTCATGCAGAAGAGTGTGATCCTAGAAACGGCGCACATAGTAAGAAGAGTGATGGAGCTCCTAAGGAGGCAGGATGCAACCCGGAACCCACACTATAAATACCACACAGTCGAATTGGAGGACTGTGATAGAGCAAAAAAGAAAAAAAAAACAATAATAATATAATAATATCCTTTATTTCGGTTCAAGACCATATACAATGAACATACAAAATACACAGTAACATACACAATCTAGATATATGAGTCAACATGATAGGAAAAATTAGTAATCGGCACTTATCCACAAAATAGCTGAGGTAGCATAAAAGATAGTAATCATAATACTGGTAATAGTAATAATGTTGGTGAGAAAAAAAATGCATTGAGAGTTATAGCAGTTAGTGCACAAATTATATAGCTTAAATTTCACTAGAGACCTTAGGTGGTTACAGTAGTCTGGTCCAGAGGGCTAAATACATAAATTGAATGCATATATTTATATATATATATATACAATATAATAATAATAATAATAATAATAATAATAATAATAATATAATAATAATAATAATAATAATAATAATAATAATAATAATATAAGATAATAATAATAATAATAATAATAATAATAATAATAATAATAATAATAATAATAATATGCTTTATTTCAGCTCAGGGCCATATACATGGAATATACAAAATACAGACAGTAACATGCACAATCTAGATATATGAGATAACATGATAAAAAAAAGGAATAATCGGCACTTATCCACAAAATAGCTCAGGTAGCATAAAAGATAGTAATCATAATACTGGTAATAACAGTAATAATATTGGTGAGAGAAAAAATGCATTGAGAGTTATAACAGTTAGTCACAGATTTTATAAATTAAATTTCATCTAGAGACCTTGAGTGGTTACAGTAGACAGGTCCATAGGGCTAAATACGAAAATTGAATGTAAAAAAACTTTAACTTGATAGTAATCACAATAATAATGAAAAAGTAAAATATCAGCAATAAATGTAATAATGACAGAATCTGCAGATGACATCTTGCCAATACAGAGATTGGGTCCTTTAGGGGACAAAGGCCTCATTTTCCCATCTTTCCCACAATTTAGATCTTCTTGCTTCACTCCTTTGGATGCTTTGTATGAGCGAGTTGCTGCCGTTTCTCACTCGGGTTACCAGACGGGACATTGTTCGCCTTACAATGATTTTTAAATTGTCCAGGTGGTTTTCTATGAACATCTGTGTGGCGGAATGGTAGCGGGGAGTGTTTGTGAGGCGTCTCAGAATGTCATTGTGCACAACAGTGATACGTCTCATGGTCTCTTGGGTATAGTTCGTCCAGAGGAAACACCCATAGATACTGTAGCAGTACGAGCGGAGGAGCAGCATTTTCACGTCTCAGTGACAGAAGGCAAACCTCCTTGTAATCATGTTGCCAGTTACACATAGTTTACGACGCCTCTGTTCAATGTCCGCTGTATCTTTTAGGTCTTCGGTGATAATGTGACCCAAATACGGAAATTCGTGCACAAATTCCAGCCGATGGTCTCCGAGGAAAATTTGTGGTTCTGCAATATGCTTGAGCGATCTCGGGAGCAGCGACATACTCTGGTCTTAGTTTCATTGTAGATTATATCAAATTCCTCTGCATATTGGCGGCAAGTGTCGATGAGTCGTGGAGACCTTGCACTGATGGGAAAATCTGAACCATATCGTCTGCGTAACAGAGGTTATTTATAGTTGTTTCATTGACAGTGCATCCGATTGGGAGTGAGTTCAGTTTGACGTTCAAGGCATCTGTGTACGTGTTAAACAGGTATGGAGAGAGAATGCCCCCTTGCCGAAGCCCGTTTAGGGAGCCGAAGGTGTACGATAATACGTTACCCCATTTGACGCAGAATTGCTGTATGGAGAACCAACAATGTAAAATGCCAGTTAGATATAGGGATGTTCCCCTTTTGTGCAGCTTCAGGAAGAGTTTCAGGTAGTTTACTCTGTCAAATGCTTTTCTCACATCTACAAAACAAAGGAAAACAGGAGTGGCTGATGATAGGTAGTAGTTCAGCAATTCTTTCAGTATGTAGATACAGGTGTCTGTTGAGTGGTTTGCTTTAAACCCGAACTGGTTGTCAGTGGTGTGTAGAAAGCGGAGAATTCTCATTAGAAGAACCAACTCAAGTATCTTCGATGCGATCATTTTGATTGCAATCGGCCGGTAGTTGCCAGGGTCAGCTGCATCCTTTAGCTTGTTTTTGATTAATGGTATCAAGTGAACTAAGAGTAGGGAGTCTGGAAGAAACTGGTGAATTATGCACGCATTGAATAGGGCAGCTAGCAAAATGTAAATTATCGGATGGCAGAATTTGTAAGCCTCTGCGGGAAGACCATCACAGCCGGGCGATTTATTATTAGGTAGGCTGTTTATGGCATCACTGATGTTACCTGGCGTATACGGTCTGCAAAATGAAATTGAATGTTGTCAGTAAAGAGGTTATCTAGATCCCTTCGGGAATCTTGATCATTTATGCAATTCAGGATATTGTTGAAGTGATCGCCCCACATACTTGCGATAGCTTCGTGTCCGATGCTTCCCCTACTCTCTGTGATAGCTTTTTAATTTTGGGATTTAAGGACTGGATATCTTTCCAAAGATGAGGATAATCACCAGATTCTAAGTTTCTAGACATTGCATCGGCTCATTGTTGTTTTTCATTTAACCTGCAGTGCTTAAGAGCAAGTTTGAACTGCGCTCTCGCTTGCCTCTTTAGTAATGCAGTGTGTCTTTCCCTCGGGCTACCATTTTGCTCTACAGTAAAAACATTTCTCGTGAGTATGTATACAGATCTTTAGCCAAGTCATTCCATCCAGGTATATTACACAAAAATTACCTTGACGAAATCTATAGGCAGTCTTGCCCAAAGCAAGCATAGCAGAGATTATGTTCGAATAGAATTCATTCAGACCCCTCCTGTGGTGGTCATTTCTACAATTTGTGTTGGTACAAAGTACGGCGTCTGCCGTTTGAACTATTGATCGCAACCTGGTTTCCATGGTCGCCCTAAAGTATCTGGTTTTCTGTTGGTTTTTAAAATCCCAGTTTACCGCTGGCGGGCGGTCAGTTAGGGGGTTCACGGTAGGGAGGGATGAGGTACTGAAAGACACCTGTAATGGGATGTGATCATAGCCCGTTGCAAGATAATAGCGAATATTGCAGGTCATACTAGAATCATGAAGTTGTGGTGTGATACAGTGGTCCAGCCAGGAGGTTGTAATTGCGTCCGCTCTATTATGTACGTATGAATAGGAGGAGGGAGGGAGGAGCATTACATCGCTAATTTGGAGAGCATGATTTTGACAGAAGCGAGTAAGTTCATTAAAAAATTGTTTTGTGGGGTGAGAATTAAGGTCCCCGATTATACAAATATGATCAGCAGGAGAATCATGAATAATACTGTGTAACTCCCCTAGGATCATGCAATAATGATCAAAATTATTGTTATTTTCCCATGGCATATAAACATTAATTATTAGGATTTTAGAGTTCCCTACTGTCACTTGAAGCCCCAACAATCTGTCACTCCTGTAGGTCATCACCTTTATCATATTGTCTAACGATTTGTGCCACAGGAAAGAAAGGCCCCCTTTCGGGCGACCGGCTATGATTTGATCTGTAACTTGCATCGATGAAGTCGAGATGGTTCTGAAGTCTTCATGAATTGAATCGCAGATAACAAGGTCATGTGGCCAGAGGAGAGTTTCTTGCAATGCAATGATGCCTTTGAAGTTTTTGCAGAACATGTTTAGGGGAGGAATGTTCCGCTTGAGGCCAAAAATATTCCAAGAGATTACGTTTAATGTATCCATGGCTACTCACGAAGATGGGAGATGAATGCGCTGATCATTTGGGTGGATGGGGGGTTAGCCAGGGGGAGTGGGCAGTCACTTGCCGTGGGCGGTTGGCTGGATCTTGCGGTGGAAATGAGCCTGGTTGGAGTGTCAGTAAGTTCCCCTGGGGGTGGTTGGTCCCAGATTAGGTTACATCTTGAAACTAACATATTAAGACCGAAATTCTCGCCTTTAAGAACGTCGAGGTGTTGAAAAAGGCAGGTAATCCTGTAAGCCACTTTATGTTTACTTCTGCCTGGGAGTTCGTGTGAGATGAGTGGGTCAGAGACAGTGAGAATCTTGACTCTCTCCACTATGGCACCTAGCGTCACCGATGAGCGCAGATTGTGAATTACTACATGGCATCTCTTCTCAGGTGTCGGGCGAGGTGAAACATGAATGTTGGACTCCGGTCCAGCGGCCAAAGCAAAATCCTTAGAGAAGCTAAGAAAATGGAAGTGAAAGTAAGTAAAATATCTGGAGGATGCTAAAAAAAATCACAGGGAAACCGAGTGAAGATCGAAATCGACCTATCCCATTATTTCGTGAATTGATTTCACGGCCACTTTCCCTGAAATATTTTTCACTTCGAAAAGTTACCTTCTCGATGAGAGGAGAAAGTTCCGAAGCGTAAACTAGCCATAGATGAGCTTCCCTGTTGAGCAGACTCGCGCGAATCTTTCATCGTCATTTAACTTTATAATTATAGTTAGTTTTTCTTCCTGTTTCTCGTGTGTTTTTCATTTCTACTTTTCTATTTCTGTTTCCGAACTTGGCTGCTTTCCCTGATCGAGGGCATCGCTAGCATTTTGCTTTCCTGGTAAAGGTGCCTAATTTCGATGGTAGTTGTGTAGCATTTTTGCTCATTTTAAAATAGAGCTATAATAAAGGTACGGAAGCAATCCAGTATTTTTCTTTTTGAGTTCAATTTATGGGGAAATGTTCATTTCCGTCCAGTCATCATTCTCTCTCTCTCTCTCTCTCTCTCTCTCTCTCCTTTATAAGTTATTCTTATATTTCATTTGAAAAGTCCAACAAAATGCTGGTATATAACAAAAAGCAGGAAATGGGTCAACTAACCCTAATCTCAAATGGAATGGGAATAAAAAGAAAGAGGAAAATTCCAATATATGTTCCCCATTAAACGTTACTTACAAACTACAGCATCTCACAGTCAGTAATCAAAATAGTCTATTATGACACAACTCACAAGTCTCACACTGTCTCAAAAAGAACACTTTGAGTAGCAATTATTGATAACCACTAGTCCTTCTCAATATATATATATATATATATATATATATATATATATATATATATATATATGATATATATATATATATATATATATATATATAATATATATATATATATATATATATATATATATATATATATATATATATATATATATATATATATATATATATATATATATATATATACTATACATATATATATATATATATATTATATATATATATATATATATACAGTGGTACCTCGACATACAAAATTAATCCGTTCCGAGGCGGCCTTGGTAACATGAGCTTTTCGTATATTGAATTGCATTTTACATGTAAAATGCCTAATCTGTTCCAAGCCCTACAAAAACACCCCAGTACATTTGATAATAAAGCTAAATTGACCAATAAACAATGAAATACTACAACAATTTGGACCATTCAGTACCTAACTTAATACTTACTACTAACATGTATACCTGTAAATAAAGTGTATTAGTGTACATGGTTACAAGAAATACTGTACGTACATACATATGTATTTAGTAAAATGTGGAACCTTACCTTTCGAGTGAGGCTATCTGCCAAAGTGGGCAACAGAGGAGGAGGACAACAGTAGAAAATTCTTTACGTAGTACGTGCACTTAACTTAACAAAACACATTAAAAATGTCAGGAAACATACACTAAACTTTACAAAACACAGTAACAAAACTGTAACACTTAACTTTACAAAAAACTTGAAATTATATTTCTTTTTGTCTTTTTTTATTTTTACATTTTTTTTACTTTTTTATACTTTACGTTTTTTACAAAATTTCAATTTCTTCACCACTTTCAACTTTCTGTTTTTTTGTAGTATCAATTGGATCTTCCTTTTTGCTTACTCCTACTAAAGGCCTCTTTTAAAAAATAACTATCCAAGGAAGATTGCTTCTGCCTACTTTCCACAATGTTCCTGAAACGACTCAGGCAAACGTCATCGAACTGCGCAAGCATATACGACCTGTGTAAGCCTTTTCAGGGTGTCTCTTTTCTACAAATGATTGCACCTTATGAAAAGCAGCTAGAGCATCCTTAATTTCTGCCGTTGTCATAGGGTCATCCTCCTCCTCCTCGCCGCTGCTAGAGAACTCTTCTTGAATGACATTATGTTGCATGGCCTCCAACTCCTTCAGGTCATCCGTTGTAAGCTCCTCTTGGTGCTCCTCGAGAAGATCATTGATGTTGTCCTCGTCGACGACCAGCCCCATGGACTTGCCGAGTGCAACGATCTCGTCAAGATCTGGTTGCGAAACAGTTTCATGATCGTCAACTGTTCCTGAATCTGCAGCACCAGCTTTGCCCATGTCAAATCCCTCGAAATCTTGGGCAGATATGGCATCAGGCCAGAGTTTCCTCCAAGAAGAATTCAAGGTTCGCCTCGAAACCACCTGCCAAGCTTGATCGATGAGTCGGATGCATATGACGATGTCGAAATGCTTCTTCCAAAATTTACGCAACGTGAGGTTTGTGGGATCGGTGATGTCTAAACATCTCTTGAAAAGATGTTTTGTATACAGCTTCTTGAAGTTCGATATCACTTGCTGGTCCATGGGCTGGAGGAGAGTGGTGGTGTTAGGCAGAAGATAAAGAACCTTGATAAAAGAATACTCTGCTAGGATATCTTTCTCGAGGCCAGGAGGGTGAGCAGGGCATTGTACAACACCAGCAGACATTTCAGAGGGAGGCACTTCTCTTCCAAGAATTTCTTCACTGTCGGGCCAAAACACAGATTTACCCACTCGGTGAACAATAGTCTCGTTACTCAGGCTTTCGTATTAGCCCTCCACATCACTGGAAGCTTCTCCTTTAGCACTTTGTGGTTCTTGAAGACTCGAGGAGTCTCCGAATGATAGACAAGTAGGGGCGGGCTTCACCTTGCAATCCCCACTGACGTTCGAACAAAGTGCGACCGTAAGCCTGTTGAAATTTCATAGGCTTATGCCCGAATAGCTTCTTCTCTTCCTCCGGGATGTATGTCCGACAAGGCATTTTTTCCAAAAAAGGCTAGTCTCATCACAGTTGAAGACTTGCTGAGAACTGTAGCCTTCGTTGATCATCTCGTCAGACGTCTTAATAAAGGCTTCGGCCGCTTTTGTGTCCGAGCTGGCCACCTCCAAATGCCGCACCACCGAATGGATGCCAGTCCGTTAACGGAATTTTTTGAACCACCCATGCGAAGCCTTGAAGTCTGGGGTTGGCGTCAATGTCACCTCTCCTCCGTCGTCTTCGGCCTGGGCAATGAAATCACCGAAAATAACGCTGGCCTTGTGGCAGATTGCCGTCTCGGTTATCATATTGCCAGCGATTTCTTTGTCTTTTATCCAGACAAGAAGCAGCCTTTCCATCTCGTCGTGCACGTGGCTCCTCTTGCTAGACAAAATAGTCACGCCCTTGGAAGGTGTAGCTGCTTTGATGGCTTCCTTCTGCTTAAGGATGGTGCCTATTGTTGATGGATTTCGGCCACATTCCTTGGCGATCACACTCAATCGCATGCCAGCTTCATACTTTTTAATTATCTCCATCTTTGTCTCCAAAGGAAGCATCCTCTTCTTTCCGTGACCTTCATCTGTCTTGGGACCCATGACTATGTATATACTGTATGTAATTAAGTTATGTAGTATATGTATGTAGTAAAGGTCTCACACAACACGATAAAGTAGTACTACAACAAGATTACTATAGAACAAACGAATTCCACGTGCTTACGATAAAGATGCTGCTGCCGAGTGGCCGAAAAAGCACACCGCTACGTAGATGCATGATGGGATCATGGGAGAGATGCTGACCAATAGGAGAGCAAGATCTTATGGCAGTGACTAGCATCAGGAACCAATGGGAGACTGGGAGGATGGTGACGAGTCTACTCAGTTTGCGGCACCCGAGTTTTAAAATTGTTATCGGTGGTCCGGGCGAATCTCTGTACTTTACAGCAACAACCTTTCGTATCCTGAACTATTTTCGTATGTAGAGCCCAAAAAATCTTCGTATTTGCTTTCGTAACTCGAATTTTTCGTAAGTTGAGCCTTTCGTGTGTTGAGGTACCACTGTATATATATATAAATATTATTCAAAATTCCACCTCGTTTCCTCCCAGAAATGCAATTACTCTGAAAATTTAGGCCTTGACTTGAGGACAAGGGGTTTGAACAAAGAAAAAAACAACTAAACTTCTCAGGCATAAGGCCGATCTTAATGAAGAGGGAGGAATTTACATAAAAGCTGACCTCTAGTTTTAAAGCGCTATATTTACAGGAATTTACAGAGGTCCAGGAACACAAGGGGCAGGGGAACCGCTTTCTATTCCACCTGAACACGTTGCGGGAGCAGTCCAGCCACGGCATTTAGGAAAATTGCGCAACGGATCAAGATTGCAAGCTTCAAAGGATTTCCAATTCCTACCACAGCCAGGCACAATGTTTGTCTGCAAATAGAGGACACAGGCATAAGGCAGGGGGGCACACGT
The DNA here is from genome assembly GCF_015104395.2 of Macrobrachium nipponense. Classification (NCBI taxonomy): domain Eukaryota; kingdom Metazoa; phylum Arthropoda; class Malacostraca; order Decapoda; family Palaemonidae; genus Macrobrachium; species Macrobrachium nipponense. The sequence continues at coordinate 77,298,919 of NC_087209.1, forward strand.
GGACGAACGTTACTCACTACTTTCTTTCAATAAAAAGGCCACTCATGGGGGAATGAAATGACTGGGAATTTGCACAAAGAAAACTATTTCATGGCTTAAATTCACTAGGGGAATGTTACTAGTATCACAGGGGAGTAATTACAGAATTGAGCCCAGATGGTGGGGGAATGAAACTACACAAGTCGCCTTGGAAAAAAAATGGGCGGGGAAATGAAATACAGACAAAGGTAAAAGCAATTTCCATGCTGAAATGGAATTTCCCTTACAGTACCTTATTAATGAGGCTGTTCGTCTTCTTGATGTCTCGGCACTATGGACTTTTAAGATATGCTTGAGGCTTCCCAAAGCATGGGAAAGCCAGGCCCAGGAGGAAGGGGGGTGGGGGGGTGGCAGCGGCGTCTGGTAAGGAGCCAGGCTCTGACCTGGCCTAGGTCTGGTGTGCTTCTGAGACTGGGCTGCTGCTTTCCAGGACTTTTGAAGTGGTTGCTCTGCAGGGGGTAATTCAAAGCACCAATGGGAGAAGAGATAGCTTTTTCAAGAGAAAAAAGGGAGAATGGAGAGAATGGGTTTCTTCCAAGTGGAAAGGGTGATTTGTATAACATAGATGCATTAAACTTGGGTAAAATACTATTTCTTTCCATGGTTCTAGCTTAAAGTCTTGAACACCTCCCCATTCAGTGGACTTATAATATAAGCAATATTCAAACTGTGCCGATTATAATATTCATGAAGTCTTACTCGACAGGCAGAGAATTAAGCAAAATGAAGTGTGACTTGACTAAAGATTAACTTGCTATATTCCAAAAAGAATACTATTAAAATATAACGTCACACTGAGGACAACAATGAATAGCAAATAATTGGTCATACATGGACTTAATTTACAGGTAAATTACATCCTATAGAATACTACTATCTCAATTGTTCAAGGCAACACATACTATCGGTTTACCCTGAAGGAGCGATATGACATGTTCAGGTGTGTTAATGGCCCTACGGTTTCGTTAAGTTACTTTGTCTCGTAACAAGACGACGCCTAACAGTATTAATTACATCAGCTCTAACATTAGTGCACTAGCAAGGGGAAAATTCTTCGTAGAGATTAAATAAGATAACACACACACACACACACAAGAAAAAGAAATATAAATTTGATAAAAAACAACAGCAATCTCACAAAATATAAAGACTAGGGAATAACACTAAATCAAAAAGCTAATCAACCAATGTATAAATGAGAAGGCTTCGAAATTATCTCTAACCTATAACAACGTTTGCTGGCTAAAATTTTCCCAAGTTAAATGGAATTCTAAGTGCCATAGGGCATGGTGCCAATTGTGGCACTTTTATGACAGTAGTTCATAAAGAAGTACTAATTTATACAAGACCAGGAATAACTGGCAGTTTGCTCTACCTAAGCAGAGCATACGATATACAATAAATGCCTCAAGGCAGTAAATATGAAGAAAGGAAACCAAGGAAGATATGATACAGACAATACAAAAGGTAAAGAAGAAAGTTACCAAAGGGTCAGAAAGAAGTAAAGGTAGCAGAGTCTGGCACTCTCTTCTGGATGGAGAGGGTCAGAATTCTCTATAATAGCAGTTGCACTTGTACCCATGCCTAATGTTGCGTGGCTCCATTCCCCGAAGTTCTTTGGCCAAATAGGATTCGGCAGAGTCATTACTCCAGGAATGGTTGGCTACTGACCGAGGAGGTGCTGTCGGCTAATGGCTTCTTGACAATACGTCTGCTATTTTATTTTCAGTGCCCCGGATGTGTTCTATCTTCCAGTTATAATCTTGGAGATCGAGGCTCCAGTGCATGAGATGCTTGTTCTGGTTTCGGAAGGTGGTAAGATAACGGAGTGGGGTTGTGGTCTTAAAGTATCACCAGTTGAAACTTATGGTCTGCATGATACGCCTCAAAGTGTTTCATTGCGAGAAGGATGCCAAGCAGCTCCTTCTCTATCGTGCTATACCTAGTTTCTGCCGGGTTCAATTTCTTTGAGTAATAGGCAACAGGGTGCCGAATTCCCTCCTTTTCTTGGCACATTACTGCCCCTATTCCCACATCACTGGCATCGACTGCAATACAGAACGGCTGATCATAGTCTGTTGTGTGTAAGACAGGCTTGTTGGTGAGGACTCTCTTGAGGTGGTCATAGGCCTCCCGGCACTCCGAAGTACACCGGAAAGGTTGATTTCCATTGAAAAGGTTGGTTATTGGGGCAGCAGCATCAGTGAAGTTTGGAATAAACCGTCGAAAGTACTGGACCATTCCAATAAATTGCTGAGCTTCTTTCTTCGACCTTGGGTAGGGCATCCCCTGGATGGCCTGAACATTGGCCTCTTTTGGCATCACCAACCCACTACCTACCCGGTGTCCCAGATAAATGATCTCTGCCACGCAGAACTGGCATTTCTTTAGGTTAATAACTAGATTAGCACTTTGAAGGGCCACTAGGATCTTCCACAAGGTTTTCAGGTGTTCCTCCCAAGAGCTGGCAAACACGACAATATCATCGAGGTACACCACACATTTGTCTATGCCCTCTAAGACTTTGTTCATTAGACACTGGAAACAATTGGGGGCGTTCCTCAAGCCGAAGGGCATTAACCTTGTATTGGTAAAAGCTTTTGGGAGTTATGAAGGCAGTTAGATGCCGTGATTCCTCGGCGAGTGGTACCTGCCAGTAACCCTTTTCCAGGTCAATGTTATTGAGGTAACGAGCACTGACGATACTATCTAGGCAGGCCTCTATCCTCGGGAGCGGGTAGGATTCCGGCTCTGTGACTGCATTGAGTTTACGGTAGTCAACACAGAGCCGATCTCCCCTCCCCCTTCCTTAGGGACCAGGACTGCTGGGGAGGACCACTCACTATAACTCCGCTCTATGAGCCCAAGTTCAAGCTGGGCCCGAACCTGTTCTTCGATTCGCCAGGCCTTATCAGGGTTTACCCGGTAGTACCCTTGTGAGGTCAGCTGGACATTCTCCTGCACTCGGATGGTGTGTACTGCGGCATCAGTGCAGCCCAATTGATCAGAGACTACTTTGGGGCATTCTTCCAGGAGCCCCTGGATGGCTGTTCTCTCGTCATGTCTGAGTCCCGGCGTGATTACCTCCAGCCGTACTATCACTTCTGAATTTAGGGAGGGTATAGGAGTGGCAGTGATGGACCCAACCAGGCCACCCGGCATGGTAATGCCCTCTTCCTCTTCCTCCAAGGGTGGGGGATTGCGGGTCATGTAGGATTTCAGCAAATTGACGTGAAGCCACTTTGCTTTCCTTTTCCCACAATCCACAAGGCAATTGAGGTCCCCGCATTTCCCCAAGATTTTGTGGGATCCTGTGAACTGGGTTTCCAAGGGACGAGAAGCCCCCGTACAGAGGACGAAACCTGGTCCCCATTGAAAGGCCTAACCTTGGCCCCTTTGTCATACCTTATTTTGGTTCTTTCTTGTGATGCAGCTTCATTCGCCTGCATGATAGCCCAGGCTGCCTTGAGTTTCCGTTGGATCACCGGGAGTTCCTTCAGCCAATCTGCCTTCTTTAGGTCTGACCAGGCGTCATGCAGAATATCCAGTGGCCCCTGAGTAGAGTGGGCATAGAGCAATTCGAATGGACTGTAGCCTAGAGTCTCCACTGGGGCTTGCCTGATAGAGAAGAGGGCATAAGGGAGATTTTCTTCCCATCCAGTGCCATCCTCCTCGCAGACTTTAGCCAGACAGCTCTTGAGGGTTTGGTGAAACCGTTCGACGATCCCTTGGTTTTGGGGCCGGTAGGGTGTCGAGTGGACGTGCCGTATGACGTGGCCTGCCAGGTAATTCTAGAACTCGTACGACATGAAGTGCTGGCCTTCATCCGTCTGGATGACCTCGGGAAATCCGAATCTGCAGAACGGGATTAGGGCCTTTATGGCATTCTTCAAGGAGGCACTCCGGACTGGGATGACTTCGGGATATCTGGTGAACCTGTCTATGATGGTTAGGCAGTACTGGTTCCCCCTCTTCTCTGTTCGCCCCGGTGGGGAACAGTAGTCTATGCAAACCTCCCTGAAGGGGTTACCCACGGAGGGGATATTCCTCAGTAGGGCTTTCGGGATGACCTCATTCGGGCAGCCCATAACTTGGCAGGTGGGGCAGGTAGTTACAAAGCGTTTTACTGCTTTCCATAGCCCAGGCCAGTGGAACTTGTTTGCCACTGCTTGTGTCTTTCAGGAGACACCGAAGTGTCTGCCAAGGCCGTCATGGGCCAGCTGTATGACTTCTGGCCGAAGGGTCTTGAGTACCTCAATCCTCTTATGCATGATGTGGGCCGGAGCTGAGGGGTCCCGGGAGACATGGTAAAGGACACCTTGCTCTAATAGGTAGCCATCCCTTACTAGGTCAGCAACTTCCTCCTCAGAGGTGGCTGCTTCTTCCAGAGCCTGTTGCAGCTCACAGTCCTCCTCCTGGGCTCTCACCAGTTCAGATCGGCTCAGGGATGAGACTTGTGCATTAGCCCCATTGACAAGAAGGGCTGGGATGCTGGTGGGTCCTTCTTGGGAGGATTTCGTTGCAAGTGGGTCCTGCAGTCACTCAACATCTGAAAGGTTGGTCAGACCTACGGAGGATTCTGGGTTTCCCGTGGGCTGATTGCGTACGGGCGGTTCGGGCTGGGGGGCCAGTCATGCACTAATAGGAATGTTTGTTTTCCTCCACTGGACGAAGTCTTGGCCCAGTAGGAAGGGGCGGTGAGTGATTAACTTATCAGCCACCACAAAGAGGTGATTTCGCCCTTGGGGATGGGTGCCGGTAGTAACCCTTAGGCACACTGTCGGGAGGTCCTTAGTTGAACCATCTATCCAATGGATGATCATCCGGGAGTCTTCTTGGATGGTGGCCCCATTGTTCACAGCGTCGCACGCCACGAGACTTACTGCGGCACCAGTGTCGATTATGTTTGGCACGGGTTGTAGGGTACCTGGTCCACCAACTGGGGTTAAGCATACGTCATCCAAGCTCAGCCACTCCATAGGCTCATTCAGCTTGGTGAGGGTTTGCAACGCCCTCGCAGCAGTGTTCATGGGACATTTTGGAGAGTTCGAGGAGTAATGACCATCCGTTTTGCAATGCTGGCACTGTGGAGGGGCCCCATTGTGACGAGAATTGCTGGGCTTAGAGGGGGCGCTGCCCGTGGCTCCGCTTGCAGGGGTGAAGGGCTTGGGAGATGGCCCCCCCCCCCCACCTTTGAGGGGAGCTCAAGGTGGGCCGCTGCTGAGGGGTAGGGCAGGAGTGGCACTGTTCCAAGGAATGTCCCTGTCTATTGCAGCACCCACACACAGGTCTCCGAGGAGGGTTATTGGTGTGCCGGGTAGGCTGAGAATTCTCATTCAGCAGCTTCTCTTCTTTCTTGTGCTTCTCTTTCAGCCGCTTGGAATGCTCTTTCAGCTGCTCTCTCTTGGGCTGCTTCCTTCAGCTTATCATTCACCCAATTGATTAGCTTTGCGCCCTCCAGCCCCAGGGCTTTTCCGGCTTCTGTGAAGGCCTTAGCCTCCTCCAATGCTGCGTTACTGGCCATCTCCTCAGCCGTAAAACGCTAGTAGACTAGCCTGAGAATAATAGGGTGGAAAGCAGTTGCAAAACGGCAAATGTCTCCAGAGGTATACGGAAATGCTCAACGCAGACTTAGCAAGGTGACCGTGAATCCCTGCAAATACAGTTACTACTGGTGCGTAGTGCGGTGGAGAACTCAATGCCAGTAAGGGATTTGGTAATAAATTTCATAAAACAAAACGAAAGAATCTGGTCACGCAATTCACGGAATCCTCACATGAAAAGGTAGCAAATGGATGTCGTAGAGGTGGAAATTCAATGCCAATATGGGTTTGTACAGTAAGGACAAAATAAAAATTTCAGTCACAAAATTCACGGAAACTCAACGTAAAATGTGACAAATAAATGTCGTAAAGGCGGAAACTTCAACGCCAATACGGGTTGGTAAGGTAAAAAGGGAGAGAAAAAAAATCTTGTCATGAAATTCACGGAAACTCGACGTAAAAAGTGACAAAAAATGTCGTAAATGCGGAACCTCAACGCAATTACAGTTTTGTGAATAAAAGGGAAAAAAAATCTCGTCACTAAATTCATGGAGTCCTCACGGGAAAAACGTGGCAAATACAGTTGATAATAAAAAATGTATATGGGATCTCCCTTTTGTTTCTTTTTTATGTATATCGTCTCGAGGATGGAGATGGGAAGTTGAAAAAATATGTTATCTTTTCTTTACTACCAACGCAAGTCCCTTGAACCTAGCTTGCTCAGAATAGTTTGTACACATTAAAAGGGAAGAGGAAAACCCAGGATAAAATCTCTCTAACCCTATCAAAATACACCGCTTTTTCACAACCCCGTCCCTTTCTTAGCTCATGCGGACCTAAGACCCTCCCGTTCGCGAATTTAAAACCCCAGAGAATTAGCCGCACGCGGGCTGTATAGACTCTAAACAGGGAAGAACGAATCACAAATGATTTCAAGGCCGGGCTGGAACTATGCTAAGGCTAACCTATGCCCTTGTTCGAAATGCAAAAGTATTCGCCCTTATTTGATCACTTTCTGCACAGAGAATAACGAAAAAAAAACATTTACCTTTGATTTTGCTTATCCTAACGTTAAGAATGTTTTATGCTTACACTTTGTTTTTTTCTTTTCTTACTTATTGACTCATCTATCCCTTGGATAGATTTCGAGCCACGTGGTCGGGGAATTTAAAGATCCTATCCCACTTTAGACCTGCGAGATTTGCCAGAGAGAGAGAGAGAGAGAGAGCTAGCACGCATTGTTTCACATAAAAAAAATAACACACGAAATATCTTTACAACGCAGGATTCGCAATTAACTAGCAATTCACGAAATATGGTACTTATTTTCGTTTTGAAACTTACTCCCTAACCTCTATTCTTCATACCATGGCACATAACATTAAAATTTCTCTCTCAAGCTTTAGTTTATCGACCTACACATGGTCTATTTCCTATCGATATAAAGGCAGGCAGATTTATATATCCCTAACTAGAATACCTAGTTCTACACAAATACTAGAAAATAAAATAAAATTTACCTTATTCCTGTTGTGGAGAATTTGGAAACCTTGCTTTAGCTTGCTCATAAAAAAATTAAGGAATTTAGATTAGTTTCTTTTGTGATTTTAGCTTAACAATCGCTTCTATGAAATCCTGGCAAGGTCGCCAATATTCAAAATTCCACCTCATTTCCTCACAGAAATGCAATTACTCTGAAAATTTAGGCCTTGATTGGAGGACAAGGGGTTTGAACAAAGGAAAAAAAAACTAAACTTGTCAGGCATAAGGCCGATCTTACTGAGGAGGGAGGAATTTACATAAAAGCTGGACTCTAGTTTTAAAGCACTATATTCACAGGAATTTACAGAGTTCCAGGAACACAAGGGGCAGGGGAACCACTTTCCAGTCCACCCGAACACGTGGCGGGAGCACTCCAGCCACGGCATTTAGGAAAATTGCGCAACGGATCAAGATTGCAAGCTTTAAAGGATTTCCAATTCCTACCACAGCCAGGCACATCATTTGTCTGCAAATAGAGGACACAATCATAATGCAGGATGCACACGAGGGCGAACGTTACTCACCACTTTCTTTCAATAAAAAGGCCGCTCATGGGGGAATGAAATAACTGGGAATTTACACAAAAAAACTATTTCGTGGCTTATCTTCACTAGGGGGATGTTACTAGGTTCACAGGGGAGTAATCACAGAATTGAGCCCAGATGGCGGAGGAATGAAACTGCAAAAATCGCCTTGGAAAAAAAAATGGAAATGAAATACAGACAAAGGTAAAAACAATTCCCTAGCTGAAATGGAATTTCCCTAACAGTACCTTATTAATGAGGTTGGACGTCTTCTCCTTGATGTCTCAGCACTATGGACTTTTAAGATATACTTGAGGCTTCCCAAAGCATGGGAAAGCCAGGCCCAGGAGGAGGGGGAGCAGCGGCGTCTGGAAAGGAGCCAGTCTCTGACCTGGCCTAGGTCTGGTGTGCCTCTGAGAATGGGCTGCTTCTTTCTAGGCCTTTTGAAGTGGTTGCCCTGCAGGGGGTAATTCCAAGCACCAATGGGAGAAGAGATAGCTTTTTCAAGAGAAAAAAGGGAGAATGAAGAGAATGGGTTTCTTCCAAGTGGAAAGGGCAACTTGTATAACATAGATGTATTAAAATTGGGTAAAAGACTATTTCTTTCCTTGGTTCTAGCTTAAATTCTTGAACATATATATATATATATATATATATATATATATATATATATATATATATATATATAGATATTATAAGATATAATCCATAATATATGATTTATATAAATTTAATATATATATATATATATATATCTATATATATATTATAGTATATATATATGTATATATATGTAGAATTATATATATATAATTCCAACTTTATGACCAATACCACACACCATTTTAAATGCTCGTTACATCGGAGCATTTTCTTTCTCAATGAACACAGGTCCACAGAAACATTTCTGTATAAAGGTAATGCCTCGTAAGGAAAATGAAAAGCGAGAAATGCTGAGACCTTTCATTCTTAACGTAAAAGGTCGTTATGACAGGAAGATCTCGGCAGTTCTCGCTTTTCCTTTTCCTCCCTGGCTTTACCTTTATTTATATAAAGCATCACGTTTTGTATATTTCGTGATCAAGTTATTCACACACACACACACACACACACATATATATATATATATATATATATATATATATATATATATTGCTACTTTCAAAATGCATATTTCCCCTCTATGAAATGTCATGCAGAATTGTGCACATTTTTTCAGATTCCTAGATAGCTTAGAGGTAGGATGTTATAAAATGTGTGTTTCAGATTTTGCATTACATATTGTAAAAGAATATATATATTATATATATATATATATATTATATATATATATATATATAACGTAGAAGTAAAAAGAGAGAGATTTTCTTTGTCTGTTCGAAACTATGATTGTTTCCCCTTTTATGTCAACACTTTGAGATTGGAGGGTTTGCAAGATCCGTTTGCTTTCCTAATTCTGTCAACACGTTTGATAAGCAAGCTCAAATCTTCATTTATGTTTTGAGAATCTGTCATCGTATGAGATAAGGCTTCTCCTTCGTGTCGATCGAGTAGAGTATGTGTCTGTTGAGCAGAATCGTCTCATACGTGTATGTCTTTGTCAAAGCCACATGCACATTTCACATTTCTTTATGAAGTTGCATCAGATTTCGGAGCTTCTAGAAGCATTATTGTCTCAGAACGTTTTGTCATCTGCCCTGTCCAGTTTCCGTAAGGAAGAGAATTTCATTATATCATAGAACCTCGAGGCGGTCAGATCTCTCTCTCTCTCTCTCTCTCTCTCTCTCTCTCTCTCTCTCTCTCGACATCCTTGAGATTACATTAACGTAACGTAAATTGGTCACTCGTAACTTGTGAGAATTTCATATTTTATATTTCTTAGAATTTATTTAGTGCTATTAAGTGTTTTTGTGGAATCTGAACAAACATTGTTTCGTAACGGCTCCTGGTTTTTGTGAGTGTGAAACAAGCCTGCAGCAAGAAAGAAAGAAATTGGTATACCAAGGTAAAGTGTGTTATATTTTTATTAGTTGCAACTAATAACTAATAATGTTAGGAACAGTGATTAACTAATAACTGTTAGGAACAGTGATTAACTAATAACTAATAACGGATAGGAACTGTGCTTAACTAATAACTAATAACAGATGGTTGCGAAGGTTTGGTAAAAACTGTTGGTTACAATGTTTTGAGTGAAAAAGATTTACACTTTTACACATTGCGTATTTTTTTTTTTATGTTTGTTCCATTGTTTGTGCACTTGTTCATTTTCTTATTGAAGTGTGTCTTTTTATTTTATATTTTCATTTGCATTCATAACTTAATTGACTTATTTATTTTCATTGCTTAATCATTGCACATTTAATTAAATTTAACACTTGTGAATTAATTTGCATTTACTTAGAATTCTTTTCAAGTTTTATTATTGTTTAGCACTTGTGAATTAATTTCAAATTTTCAATTATTGCCTAACACTTTTGAATTTTGATTGAATTAATTTGCTTGAATTTTGTGACAAATTAATTTTGATTTAATTTTACTTAATTTGATTCAAGAATTAATTAAACTTTACTTTGTTTTCAAGTAACAGTAATTTTCCCTGATATTGTGAGTTTTAATTATAAATTTTGAGTTTAATAATAAATTTTTTTATTTAAAATTTTTATAAGTATTTCATTTCTAACCAGTATATTTGCATATGATTATGATTATGATAGGTAGAAACATAGAGTGGTGATTGATTTGCTTTCCTTCAATTTACTTGAAGTGACTTAGAACCAGGGAAGTACTTAGACTTCTGAAATCAGGGAAATACTTAGACTTTTAAAAGTTGTTGATGGAGTGATGCCCTTTGATTAATTTAATTACTTCCAAGATTACCTCACACCTGTTTTGATGAACTTAGTCTGATTTTCTGCAATACTGGTAAGTGTTAAGGGATCACTGTTGCCTTTAGAGTATTCAGTCGTTTATTACGTGTTATGAGGGTTCAGGTGTCTGGCTTTTGGTGAGGTAATAATTGATGAATGGTAACCAGATACTTGGCACTTCGTAACAATATAATATATATATATATATATATATATATATATATATATATATATATATATGTGTGTGTGTGTGTGTGTGTGTGTGTGTGTGTGTGTGCGTGTATGAATAACTTGATCACACACACACACACACACACACACACACACATATATATATATATATATATATATATATATATATATATATATATTCCCCTCCTTATTCCCTAAACTACACAAACTGGTAACTCTTACCTGTTGCCAACGGTGCCCTGTCTGTAAGATGTCACGAGGCTTATTAAGACTGCGTAAATATAAAAAATACTATTTATTTCCCAAAGCAATTGGTTATAACAAAGAACAAAATGATTAACAAGTCATAATGGCATAAACACCCAAATCTACCATAAAGAAACCAAGTAAAGATAACATTCTACCCTCCTGACTAAGGTTACAGTCTCAAACCCCAAAAAGTCATATTGTCTCGTATTAGTCAGGTTTGGAATTGGACCCATCTGTAATAAAGATAATAGGTATATAGACGTCCCCACGTCACTCTTTTCAAAGTATTTACGTAAAGAGAGTATTTTCACACACTCTCTCTTTTTCCAAAAGGTAACAGTTTTTTTCTAAGTTTTTATTTTTTTAGAATGTGTCCTACCTTTTCGATGGGGCGCCTTTTCTCCGACACTCGGAGCAAGAGCAACCACTTGACCTTATCTCGATCGCACAAAAGAAAAATGCGTCTTCCACAAGTACCCTGAACCAGTAGGCCTGTAATACGCGTACAAACGAATGTACATGCCTCGCAAACGGGGGAACGGTCTCTGAGTCAAGTTGCTTGTTCAGCAAATACCTTTTTCTCCAATGTGAACTTGCAGTGTACCACCTCTTGTCTCTAGGTGAGGAGAGCTATGTGACTTTACTATCATATAAAACACTTTAAACATATTATTAGCCATTCCTCCTCTTTCCACCTCCTAGAGGAGCTCGGCTACCCCATGCTAGCTCCCGCCTAGCCACTAGATACACAAGCGTCTTACAATATATATAAAACCAGAGGCTGGCTCAAAAAAAAAATAATGCACTCCCGTCGCACACCATATCGGCAACTAATGCCCAATGTATCAATTTACCATGTGACTTAGCGCCACCTCCGTTGCCGGAGCACTTGTGCTTCGCCGAATGCATAAAAGTTTAAGAACTCCAAGCACACAAATGGCGATCAGTATAGCGCCTAACATGATCATTACTATTGGTATAGTATAACGGTCATTGAAAAAAAAAGGTTCATCTTCGCCACTATCTTCGAGCGGCGGGACTGTAACGGACTCCACTGTAGGCGGGATTCGAACCGCCTTATGGCTTCCATGTAGGTGTCGGTGGAACGCCTTTATCGACGAGTTGTAGACACGCCGACTAAGTACCATGAAGAAGTCTGTAAGAATCCTGCAGGAACTCTCAAACAGCTGGGATCCCTGTAGAACGAGCGAATTGTTGTAGACGCAGGTCGAGTACGTAACCCAACTCGAAACAACTCAGCACGCGCCATTATTCAGCGTCTGCGACCCTCGTGAGTGTATCCAACACCCTCCCGTCGCGAAACTGTAGATTCGAAGTTTTCTACTGAAGTAAACGTGGTCACCACCCCGTTATTCTATGCAAGTGCTACTCGCACCCGCCTCATCGAAGACTGTAGACTCCTGATTTATCCCCGAAAGAAAATATCGAAGACATCTCATCCTTTGCCAAGGCAGTCCACAAAAATGCCATTCGTGTGTAGACTTGACTCAACCTCTGGCACTGTAGAACGAAGTCGTCTCCCTTGCCATCCTCACGTAGAGTTGGGAATTCTCCAAAGTCATTGTGTGTCCGTATTTAAAAGGTCTACATGGTCATAAAATAACTATACATATATATGTGTGTGTGTATGAATAACTTGATCACGAAATATACAAAACGTGATGCTTTATATAAATAAAGGTAAAGCCAGGGAGGAAAATGAAAAGCGAGAACTGCCGAGATCTTCCTGTCATAACGACCTTTTACGTTAAGAATGAAAGGTCTCAGCATTTCTCGCTTTTCATTTTCCTACGAGGCATTACCTTTATACAGAAATGTTTCTGTGGACCTGTGTTGATTGACAGAAATGCTCCGATGTAACGAGCATTTAAAATGGTGTGGTATTGGTCATATAGTTGGAATTAGCGCACGAACATTTAGGACTATGTTTCATAACCCATTTAATATACTATTTTCGAGTTAATCAGAAGGATGTTAAGTTTGCAAAATAAATTATATTTTTGTTGCTCAAGATTTAATTTAAATGCCTTAGTTAAAAAGAAGGTATGAGAGAGGGTGGGAAGAGCCGTCTTTATTTAATTTCTCAAACTTTCAGATTCGAGGACTGGTCGAGTGGATATGACTATATGCCTCAAGATGATATCTTAGCTTTAGCAGGAGAACGTATCCCTAGTAAGCCATTCCGATATGCCACATTGCCAGCAACCTTGAGAGGCGACGTGAACCTTACTGCAGTAGGTAATGTTGTGGGTTCGGCCCCACAAATCAGTTATGCTGCCTGTCAGCTCTATGGCCCCCGAGGTAAGTCATGCTGATGAGAGCATTTTTCAATAGCCGTTTCCTTCCTATCTGTGGGTTTTGAAATTCAAAGATAATGTTGACCAAACAAATATTAAACGTCTATATATCTGCTTATTTCAACATGACATTTTCAGGTTGCTGGACTAACCCCCCGGTACTCGCCGAGACCACGTACCAGGAATGGAATGGCCAGTTAGAAACAGATACAGTAGTTACGCACAAGTAAGTGATAGCATTTGATAAAACTTGTATATTAGTCTTTTGCTTTGCAGTAATCTGATACATTGTTACCGGAGGGGAGATCAAATGGAACCTTGAGTTCGCAACATCACAGAACAGTGAAATAAACAAGCTAACGATTGTCTTAATTAACAGGCTAGTGCCGTCCCGAAACAACTAAACGTAAGCTTCCTATTTTGGCCAAACACTTTTTTCTATTACGGGACATTGCATATGAGTTGTTCATGAGATGGTGCTCAGTCAGTTTCTTGGAGACTTTGTGATATCTTTATTGATTTCAAAATTAGTTCTTTACCAACGAAGTTGAATGACTGGGTAGTTTTGCCTTGTGGTATGCGACGTTGGAGGCGAGAAGGATGATGATTGTGACGTTTGTCTGTTCGTGTTTATGAACATAATATTCCGAAAAAAAAGCAGCAGCGAATTTAGATGAACCTGGATGTAGGCAGTTGAGCAACACCTCTTGATGTGTGGATGTACTTAGATGCATATTTATAAAGGCTTGGTGACCTGCTTCCATTCATTTTGATTTATTAGCATTCGCACATAAAGTAAGGTAATCCAGCATTGTAGGTTTTTAATATGGTAATAACGATGATAGATTTTAGACATCTTCTAATGCTAATTCATATAGTACTGCTTTCATAGCCTTGGATGAGATATGCTCTCTAAGGATATAGAGTATTTGGTTATGTCTGTTTGTGTGTTTGTACAGTGTTAACAAAATGTTTCGAGAATGGTTGAATAGATATAGGTGAATCCAGGCGACTTGATGGGTATTGATGAATATTTAGTAGTTACTCGCCACCGCCCATGATACTTTATTTTTCTTGCTATTAGAGAGGCAGATAAAACCAGACATTCCAGTATTGTAGGTTTAGTTTTAAGTTAATAATGATAGTCATGATCGTAATGACAGTAGTAATGTTAATCATCCATCGGTACAGATTTATTTATTTAAGTCAGTGAAGGGCTGCTGATGATGGTGGTGACGATGCTGTTCATCAAGTCAGGTATTATTTCATTTCTTCTAAGCAAATGTTTTTTCTGTTTTTTAAGCCACTGCATTCGGTTGAAATAGCCAAAATCACATAGAATTTTCTATTTCAAATAGATTTAACAGTTGATTTTGATACCTCTTCTAAATGACTTAGCAGAAAAAAAATTAACATTTATCTTCTCCAAATTGTCCAGTAGACCTTTGTTTAGCTTTATTAACGAGTTCTTGTTACATATCTCTACACTGGAGTACTATACTAAAAAGAAATTGTATCCCTAGACTGAATATCTTAAAGTTGTTTAGAATAAGATAGGTATTTAATACAGAAAAGGCATACTATCCTGTTGATTGCATATTTCAGTGTCCTGGATTTAGTTTGAATAAAGTTTTAGAGTGTCGTAACTTAAGTTTTAAGTATAATTTTCTGAGAACATATCCAGAAATTTGAGTGATCCTGAGGACTTCACACTGGAGCAGGATAATATCAGGAACCGGGGTCAGCAGACCCAAGAGTTTTAGGAATCGTAGAGAACAATTACATATTGATTAGAAATTTTATATTTTCCTTAATGAGATTTTAGGAATGTGATGACAATAAAACACTTGGCTGCAGCTTCAGATATATAGGTATGGCGTGTTGACCGCCATTGTCTCTCATAGTCCCGTATGTAAACAAAGTGAGATAATGCTTCTTGATGGGACAACACTCGTATCAAACTTTGGTTACAAAACAGAGAAGGAGAAGGCAGGAGCAAAACATAGTACATCCTTAAATAATAATATACCACAGAGAGTTTAAGAGTTGATCAGTTGTTCTCGTCTACTCATTTTGTAAGCAGTAGTAATCGGATCAACCTAAATTTTCAACGATTTGTTACCCACCAAGGATTTTTTTATCAATATGTCCACATCTATCCTATTTCCATTTGCCAAAAATAACGGTTGGTGTCCCAGTAGTAACATGTGAGCACCTGGAATTGGTTTCTACATTATTTCTGCCAGTAAGTAAAATTCTTGCTCTAAAATGGTAAATAATTTTCATGAAATGTTCTGTTTTTCATTCCCCAATACAGATGCTTCCCTGGATACTTCATGAATAACAGCATCTCGAAAACCGAACAAAAGGTCACGTGCTGGGGTCAGTTGGGCGGATGGGTGGCCCCCGAAGACGAGATCTACAATTGCACAATTTTGGAAGGTGGGTGTCATCCATTTCACTTGACACTGAAAATGAGCGGTTACATACAGTATCTCGTCCTCCTAGAGAAACTGGAGTAATGCTCGGCCACTCCCTTTTCAGTTATCCTATGAGGTAATATACG
The DNA here is from genome assembly GCF_015104395.2 of Macrobrachium nipponense. Taxonomy (NCBI): domain Eukaryota; kingdom Metazoa; phylum Arthropoda; class Malacostraca; order Decapoda; family Palaemonidae; genus Macrobrachium; species Macrobrachium nipponense. The sequence goes on from NC_087209.1 coordinate 77,314,762, forward strand.
GCGTTCTTGTTCTGGTAGAAACTTATGAAATATCTGTTCTGAAAGACTTTCATTGCTTGTTTTACTTCAATGCCTCCAGAGGCCACAAGAAAAACTTGTTTTTCATCATCATCTTCATCTGAAACCTTGCATTGTCGCCACCCTTTCTATTTTTGTAAAAGGAAATTTTCTCCTTTCCAGTGTGTGGTTACAATAGATTCACCTGCAATGGGTCTTTGCATTCAGATATCTTGGTCTCTGAGGATTTCCTAACACTAAATTCCAGCATCCAGTTTACATGTCCACCTCGGAAGGCAATGCCTGGAGGAGCTACAAGGATGAATTCCACCTGCATCTATGACCCCGTGGAAACGCCGCCCTACCGATTTGATCCTCTGAATATCCCTCCCTGCACTGGTTAGCAAACTTATGTTTTCATTCCTGATGTTATCGTACTTTTAATTTTCCCTCTTAATTAATCAGATTTTTTTTTTTTTTTTAGTGCTAAGAAATTAACAGTCTCGTGAAAAACAGCTTGTGTAATAAAAATATCGGCAATTATATCGTAAACTGTATTCCTATGTAGAAGACAAAAGCAATTACTTTCGAACACCCGAACTGTGTTCTTCATCAGCTTACGTTTATTTTTAGTTCCGAAGGTATTTTTATTACCTATGGTTAGTGAAAGTATTCTCGTTTTTGCGTATATTTATGGTTTAACTGTGGACTGTGTTGTGTATTCACCACTACTTAACGCTTTGCTCCCCTCTTTACCACGCAACATTCCAGTAAGTTGAAGCTTGGTCTAACTCGGCATTTGTGAATAAAGTAGATAAAAAGTCGCATTTGCTTAAATTTCAGTGTAGTCCGAGAGACGTAGTCGAATCTAGCTTCGTCACAGACATCAGGTACAATTAGGTGCCAATATTTTCCTTTAAAGTTATGTTTGTTTTTAAACGATAGTTATATGGAGATTAGTAAAAGGAAAAACAATTTTGCAATTCATTCACCGTTCAAAGAGCATTGTTGTTAGGTCTACACATCCCAGGCGCAACGAGACAGAAAGGCGGCAAAGAAGATCACTGCCAGCCAGCACTTGGTAAAAAATAGTTTCTCATAGAAAACGCAAAACGTAGAATCTCGAAATTAGATAAGTATGGCCACTTATGATAACGGTAAGGTTAACCTGAAATCTTTCAATCGTTACACTTATTCTTCAGTATGCGTCGAGAACGTCAGCATTGATAATGCCACATCCGACTGGATAAACACGAAAGAATATTCAGAGGGCATGGAAGTGACTATCACCTGTGATGAAGGTTTCATGATAAGAAATAAAAATGGAAGCGCCTCCAAAACCTTCACATTTAAGTGCGATGCTCTAGGATGGAACATTGCCCTCAAGAGAATCCGGTGTTTACCCGGTAAGTGAAACATAGTTGATGTATGACATTTTTAATCTCAGAAACACGAAGCTTGTTTCTCTTGAGTTCAGTATAAGAATTTCTCCAATGTTCTAGGAATTCACTTCTGTAAAGTTATTAATAAATTCCAGCCTTTATAAAAAAAAAGCAAATTCTGAGATCATTGAATTCTGTAGAAACATAAATTCGTATAGTTTGAGACGAATGACAATTTACCCTAACTTTTTTCCATGAAAGCTAAACTTTGCAATGTCATAACTAGTTGTTTAGATGTTGAGAAGTTATAAACTTTTGTAAGCCTCAAGAATTATTTTTATTTATAACTTGAAAGTAAAATAATCCTGACAGAGTTCACGAAGTATTTGTGGACATATTTGGACACATTAAATATCTGCCTGAGCTTTACCTATGGTGCCATATAAGTGTATCGTTATCCGGATTTTTCTTGAATTCCCTTGGTGGTCGTAGGTTATTTTCTAGTAGTCCCACACAAATAGATATTTATATATGAATAAGTAAATGAATAACCATATGTACAAAAACTTAGACAATCTCTGACGAAATTATTCCATTTGCTTGATCTTGAAATGGGCTGTATGTCCTCGTGTAAATATGGCCAAGTGGAAATCTATGGAAAAACACGAATAATATACCTGACCTACTGAAATGAATCATTATAGTAGAAATAAATGCAGTAGCTCGTTAGCTAACAGCCGGTAGAGTCTATTTGACTTGAAATAAACGCCTTAGTACTATAAGCAACTCATGTTCACCTCCCTGGAACACTGTCCACATACTCGCACGTCCTTTTCCCTTTGCGTCAGTTTCACCCCACTGGTTCATTGTGGAATTTGGGACGTTGTTGGTTATAGTACTGTTATCTATCAATAGGAATTTATTTTCCTTTTGTTATCTAGAATAGAAGATCAAAATTCAACATAAATTTATGATTGGCGAATATGAATTCCTAACATAGCAAATTCTATATTAATAATCAGTTTCGAACGTATTATGGCCTGAATTCAGTTACGACTAAAATTGTACCCATTAATAGCGTAACATTTATTACATCATATACAGAATAGCTTTCTAAAGGTACTTTGCTCTCTTTTAATGGCTTCTGGTTGACGTTTAGGAGGAATTCGGAGCAAGGGTAGAGAAGAGCAAGAGGTAGAAAAGTAAGTAAAGGGTTGACAGAAAAGAGGATTACGGAACACAAAATCCTGTTGGGAATGAAAGAATTGATTTGACAGGTTACACAGACTTGATGAATGACAACTGGATCAATCATAGCAAAAGACTGACTAACCTGTAACACGTTATTATACAAAAGGACACCAAATTTTTAGGGCTTAACTAATGCAAAATCTTTTCAGTATGCAGCAGTCCACCCAAGCCTGGCTCCAACATGTCTATAAATGTGACGAGTTTATTTATTGGAACTAACCTGACCTATGTGTGTGATGAAGGAACATATATCCCTACCGTAAGTGTCTTTGCAGCTTTTGTTTCTTTTCAGTCTCAAAACCTGTATTTTCACCTAATAGTATTGTCTGAGCAGTCATTTAAATACCTCAGGAGCACTGGCTTTACAATAGAAGTTTTATGTTCATATGCAGTTTTTTATTTAATATTCGCAGGACTTGTATGCAGCCAGAAATTTCAAATTTAGGTACACATTTTCTGATCCCATTTTCTTTCTCTGTTTGACAGACTTTTCCGAACACTGTGAACTCCACCAGTGTCACATGTGAAATGGACAGAACCTGGAATAATTCACTGGGATTAAATGAGACAGAATTGTACTGTGCTAAAAGTAAGTTCTTAACTAGATTTGTTTCACTGTGTATTTTTTATTAATGCCTTGCAGTTTTGTAACTAGGAATTTGACATTCATTCTAGTGCGTTTTCATTGCTTTTTACTGTATATATCATTCTTAGGCAATTGTTGAACTCGGACTATCCCTCTACTACTGTTTGTTGTAAAGTTGATGTCTGTAATTTCTGTGGCTGGAGCTGATTTCCCCACTTATGGACAACAAAACCAAGCTAATTGAACATCACTCAAGCAAGGTTGAGTGCGGTATGCAACGGTACAGGGTTGTTAATTCACTTCATAGTGTTATACTTGCTTCTTATATAGTTTCCAACTTGCTATCCCCATGCGCTGCCCCATTGATGTTCAAAGGTCTTACGTGTCATTATCATTTGCCTCATTGTTGGTTACCTATTCATGTACCGATCATATCAACCACAGCTTATCTTAGCTGATCGAACGACCAACTGTTTAGAGAGTATGTTAATGTGACTTACTGCTTTGCATTTTTCTTATAAGGGAATGTTACTACCTGCGTGAGAACCTTAAGGAATTGACTACGTCTTGACATCAGGAGTCCTTAAATCCAAATTATAAATCAGTACCAAGACTAGAGCCCTTCTACTCCTCTTTTCTTCCTGTAAATTGTTTTCAACTGAGAACATGGGTTGACCGAAAAATTTGGAATGTGCTCTCTTCATATGCTCTTGTCTAAGCTTCAGAGAACCATCTCCTTAGACTTGAAAAGGTTGATAAACTGAATATAGAATGAATGATGGCTTTGCTACAGTAATGCAGAAACAATCCTGTAGCCATGAGAGAAACCATGAGTTGAAATAACATTTTCTCATTGTGCTAAAAAATCTTGAATAAATAAAATGAAACCATTTACTGTCTTTCTTGCTGAATAGTTAATTTGTGACCTTGTAGATGTATTGAACGCTTATCAAATGAAAATAATTAGACAGTATTTCAGTCTTTAAAAAGTGTAGCCAGTGAAATGAAAATCTGATACAAATACTCTGGCATCTGTTTTGTACAGATGCATACGTGTGTTAACAATAGGAAAGAGGACATTTATCCTCTTAAAATATTTTAATATCTTCCAATTTCAGTTTGTTTTGATGACCCTGTAACTTCGCCTTTCGTCATCACCACTTGGGACAACGTCACTAGGACTGTCGGAACAAAGGTTAGATACACAGTCTTTCTGAGGCACCGCTCCATTCCTAAAACCGTGAATTTCTCATCTAAATCTCAATGTGTTCATGCCTTTCACATTATAATGGAAGCCACGGATTTAATACTTGGAAGTTAATTTCTATTTACACACACACACACACACACACACACACACATATATATATATATATATATATATATATATATATATATCTATATATATTATATATATAATATGAATAACTTGATCACTGAAGTATATAAAACGTGGATGCTATGTATCATAAAGGTTTTTTTTTTGCCACGAAGGAAAAATGAAAAAGCGAGATAAGCCGAGTACTTTCGGTCTTGTTCCGACCCTTTAGTAAAGGGTCGGAACAAGAGCGAAAGTACTCGGTTATCTCGCTTTTTCATTTTTTCCTTCGTGGCAAAAACCATTTATATAATATACCTATATATATATATATATATATATATATATGAATAACTTGATCACGAAGTATATAAAACGTGATGCTATTGTATAAATAAAGGTTTTTTGCCACGAAGGAAAAAATGAAAAAGCGAGATAGCCAAGCACTTTCGGTCCTGTTCGGACCCTTTACTGAGGCAAACTGTTTGCCTCAGTAAAGGGTCCGACAGGACCGAAAGTACTTGGCTATCTCGCTTTTTCATTTTTTCCTTCGTGGCAAAAAACCTTTATTTATACATAGCATCACGTTTTATATACTTCGTGATCAAGTTATTCATATATATATATATATATATATATATGTGTGTGTGTGTGTGTGTGTGTGTATGTATAATATATATATATATATATATATATATATATATATATATATATATATATATATATATATATATATATATATATTGTGACGAAGTGCCAAGTATCTGGTTACTACACTTACCAATCATTAAATGAGTACCTCACAACAGCCAGACACCTGAACCTTCATCACAGATACTAAACGACTGAATACTCTACAGGCAACAGTGATCCCTTAAACAACTTACCAGTATTGCAGAAAATCAGACTAAGTTCATTAAAACAGGTGTGAGGTAATCTTATGTAATCAAATTAATTAAAGGGCATCACTCCGTCAACAACTTTAAAAGTCTAAGTATTTCCCTGATTTCAGAAGTCTAAGTACTTCCCTGGTTCTGACTCACTTCAAGTAAATTGAAGGAAAATAGCTCAATTACCACTCTGTTTCCATCTACACAAATCATATAATTATCATTATACTGGTGAAAAATAAAACACTTATAAAAATTTTAAATACAAAAATTTATTATTATTAAACTCAAAATTATAAGCGAAATTCACAATCTCAGGGAAATTAACTGTTACTTGAAAACAAAGCAAAGTTTAATAAACTCTTGAATTAATTAAGTAAAATTAAATCAAAATGAATTTATCACAAAATTCAAAAAAAATAATTCAATCGAAATTCAGAAGGGTTAGACAAAAATTAAAATTTGGAAATTAATTCACAAGTGCTAAACAACAATGAAATTTGAAAAGAATTCTAAGTAAATGCAAATTAATTCACAAGGGTTAAATTCAATTAAATGTGCAATGATCAATTAATGAAAACAACTAAGTTAATCAAATTGTGAATGCAAATGAAAACATAGAAAAATGTGGAAAATACCAAAATTGTAAAAAGTACTAATCACACAGAATAAAAAATAAAAAGACGTGCTTCAATAAGAAAATGAATAAATGCATAAAAAAAGAATCACTTCAAATGAAACAAACACAAAACAAAAAAATCTGCAATGTGTAAAAAATTTAAACCTGTTTCATGAACCCACTGTAACTATTAGTTCTCTAAACCATTGTAACTATTAGCTGCAACTAATAAACTTAAGTTACACGTTACCTTGGTACCAATTTCTTTCTGCTGCAGCTAGTTTCACAATTTCACCACACAATTCACCATATTTCAAAAAAGAAAAAGGCGCCATTACACACTTGTACAATGTTTGTTCAGATTCCACACAAAAAAAACACTAAATAAAACTAAATAACTCTAAGAAATCTCACATCTGAAATCCAAAAGTTACGAGTGACCAATTCACGTTACGTTAATACGAAATCAAAAATGGCGTGCAAGAGAGAGAGAGAGAGAGAGAGAGAGAGAGAGAGAGAGAGGGGGGAGATCTAAACGCCAAGGATTCAAAGTCTATAATGAAACGCTCTCTTTCTCCTGGTATGGGCAACTCAAAGAGACTGACGGGCTCAAAACGTTTTGGGCATGCGAAAGAAGGTGCAATCCTTCTAGAAGTTTCTAATATGACGTAACTTTACAGAAAAATCGCGAAATCTTCACATGCTATTCTGCAAAGACATACGCGTATTAAACCAGTCGTACGTAGTATGCTCAACAAAGACACATACTCGATGAAACAGACTCGAGCAAGCAAGTATGATTGACATGTTATGAAAACATCATGGAGACTGCGAGCTCTCTTAATCTCGAGGTGATGACAAGTATTGGAAACAATTTCTATTTTGGAACAGGCATTTTGGTGTCATTGAATCCACCCGAGGGAAAAGAAATCATAACCTTCAGAAATAAAAAAATAGTTAAATAATGGATGAGCATAAAATAATGGGAATAAAAATAAAAAATACACATTTCTGTATACAAGGGAGAAAAACTGTTTAGAAATTCAATGTCTTTTCACTGCACTTCCGCTTCTCTGGGCACCTGTGAAATATTCAATGTTCAACAAGAGTTTCCACATTAATTACCCTTTCGTGGGCTTTTCCGTGCGCCTCCCAACGGCTTAGAAGAGTCGGGTGTGTAATGAATCGCTTCTCACCGATTATCTCATTATGTTTCCTTCTCATAGCTCTCGAATTTCGCCCGTATGAACGCAATAACTCTTCTAGAAGGTTCTTTTGCACACACGCCCTGAAGTACAAACGTACTAATGCGAGCGTTCCCATGTTTCCTGCTCGGATTCTCACGATCAGACGATAATCGTCACTAGGTCCACCCGCTGGGTCAATTTGCGCACCCGCGCTCACGTCTCCACGTTTCGATGTGTTTTAACTAGGTCAGCATCTGCCGGACATCTACCCGAACTATTCGCTGACGTCTCGAAGCCTTTTTCACAACACACGGCTACTAGATGAAAATTCCAATCGAGTTCATTGCTCTCTATATATTCAATATTCCTAACTACCCTATAAGTGTGGGTGATATATATATATATATATTATTTATTTATTTATTTATTGTTTATTAATTTATTTATTTTTTCACACATCACTTTTGCAGATAAATCTCCTTTGCCCGAATGGGTTTCACTTCCCTGACCTCAGCATCGTCATTTCGGTCACTTGTGAAGTAGGAGGTTTATGGACAAACTTAACAGAAGATGATATCCTTTGCAGGAGATGTAAGTACCGTATAACCTCAGTGTTTTATATTGAAAACAAATCTGTTGAACAGTTAAACATGAAGAAAACAAATGTTGTTGGTGTATGTTCACTGTAAGACGTAATGAGACCTTTTTGCTTTCCGTTATTGGTTCGATGAAGAAAAATTCCCCAAAACGTAATTTATCCCCATGATCACATCATCACTGGAATCATGGGTAGAAATCTCAAGTACGAGAGCACAAGTAACGTTCTTTAAGGTCCACAATAATATATCTGATGTAGCAGTTGTAAAACACTATAAAACCATATCAAATCTTTCGAACCCCTCCCTGGGCTCGTCTTCAGCTCACAATATGAACCCAGGGAAGGGTTCGAAAGATTTTATATAGTTTTATCAAGTTTTACAACTGCTGCATCAGATATTAGTCTTGTGGACCTTAAAGAACATGGGGTCATTATTGTTCGTCTTAAATTCCATCCAGCATTGCTCTCCCTTGTCTTTTACCTTCACATTGTGCATTCTGTGATAATTGAGCCATTCCTTGTCAAACCGTATGCGAGCTTTATATTTGGGTTTGAAGAAGGATGATTTTATATAAAAAACAATTATCTTCAACCTTGAGGTGGGAGAGCCTTATGTTGCTGACGTTAATATATGAGGAAATGTAGTCAATGGCTCTTTCTCTTTGAGGACATCTTTTCTGCTCCTATACATCTCATCAAGGTTGAGGGCTAAAAATACATGCCTATAGCATCTTCTCTTATCAAATAGAAAATATACCCATATATCAAATCAGGTTGCCGTGGGCATTCCCATGTAAATTAGTGCGTTCGAAAATTTCATATGAAAAGTGAATTGACTCACGATCGTGGTAGCCTTGTAAATGAAAGAAATAGTTTTGCTAATATAACTGTGTTGTCGATGCTCTGTGCATTGGAATGAGGATACTCAAAGATATGGATTGAAGCTATTTCGAGAACTGAAAATATTCAGCATTTGTATTCACTGCATTGACAGCATACAACTTCATTTAGGAGAAAATTATCTGATATTTGTACACGAAAGGTTGGTAATCCCTCATTGCGTGGTTAACTATGTTAGGTGTATTTTAAGGTTAGCTTTTAATATCCTCTTACCAAAACGAGCGGATGTGCCAATTTATTGTGACCTGAAATGCTTGCAGTAATTAACCTACATTTTCTGTCCCATAAGATACTGAGTCCCCACCAGCACCACCCAACGGTTCTGTGTATCATCATCCTCCCAGGCCCTACTGGGAGGGCATTGCACTGAACTTCACTTGTTCTGATGGCTATATTTCCAAGGATGGAAAAAACACGACTTCAGTAACCTTCAACGGCACCGAATGGGTTCCTTTTGATCCTGACTTCATTTGTTTACAATGTACGATAACATCTTTTAGCTTTAGCATTGTCTTGCAATGATTTTGCTATGTCATAATAACCAAATACCTTGCAGTAGGCCAGTTTTAGTCACTTTTGATATCTCCATAACACAAGTTTTATATATGAAAATGAGTGATAATCTTTATGAAAATGTAAAATACAAAAGTTAAAAATGTAGGTTTGATTTAATTGTTTTTCTCCTTCAGTCAGCCAGTTATTTAATAAAGTCACCTCACAGATTGCGGAGAGCCAGTCCCGGCCGAAGACCCGGTGATGATGACCTTCAATGGTACTACAGCAGTTGAGGGCGACATGAATTTTTACATTTGTCCACTAGGCTTTGAAGGGGGTCTCATGAGTGTATCCTCCACATGCAAAGATGGAAACTGGACACTTACTGACATACCCCTCTGCAGAAGTAAGTTTTAATTCAATTCAATTTCAATTACTGAAGATAATCAAACATCCTAAAAGACGTGATAGTTTTATTCCTGTAGGTTACTCCCTTTCATGTTTTAGCATTATTTCACAAAAGACTATTTGTGATTTAAAAATACTATTGTCTGAAATTAAAAAAAAACTAGTTGACAAAGGCGCTGGTTAGGACTTTCCCCTCAAAATTGAAAAGTACTTGGTTTGATTCTCAAGTGAACCAGTATGCATGAGGCGCGTTTTGTCGAATTCGAACGTGCGTCTGTTGACCTGGTAGTAATAGGCTGTGGTAAGTCAGAGGCAAGGTTTAAAAAGCATGAGACTAGAAATCCATTATTTTCATAAACGGAAAATAATTTTATATGAAATATATATATTATATATATATATGTAAGTATTTTCTCTCTATATTTTTGGTGTTTTATGGGCTCCTTTTATTAGATATAGTATATATATAATATATATATATATATATATATATATATATATATATATATATATATATATATATATATAAATTATAACACACGCACGCACGCACGCACACACACACACATCTATATATATATATATATATTATATATATATATATATATATAGATATATATATATATATATATATATATATAGGGTTGTGGATGGTGTGTCCGAAGTAACTCGATACCACCTGTGGCTGGAAACAAAATATTTTTATGCATTACTATGAGATTCAGGGCCTCTGTAACACGGTTTTTTCGCAATAACTTTTTATCTATGCATTTCATAAATATAACGCTTATTCAGAATACATATGATATCAACACATAAATTTTGACTATATTCTGCACTACGTAGGTTGAATAAATTTGGTACTTATAATGTAAAAGTGACCTTTTTGAAGACGGGCCAACTTACTCAGAGAAAAGGTTTCGAACGCACTCGTTACGTAACTTATGACATCATTTCTTCCCTCTTTCTCGATGGATGATTGGCTATACGTAACGAAGGCTAAACCTCTGGCAACAATGACATACAAATTTAAATACAAGCAAAGCAGTACACCTTTATGAACTCTGGAACCTCTCCACTGATAATTGTCATAATGAACAAACCAACAAAATATGTTAATAAATACAATAAACACTTCGATTATTAGTCTAACTCCCAAAATAAGTTTCCAAAGAAATTACAGTCTACTTTATAGGTCACAATCAGATTGACAAGATGTAGGGAATAGTTGGTAATTACCAAAAACATAGTAGACAAGCTTGATTTGATAACTGCTATATCCAATGTCAAGCAATTTTTATTTATTGGCTATCTACCTATTTACTGAAAAAAATAACCGGTACCGTATATTGGCTTTAAACCTTCACCAATAATTATCGTCAGAATGATGACTTCATGAAACTCCACCCACTTTCGCCTCGTTATAATTCAGGATAACACTGAAGGCTACCATGGGCATTGTTGGATTAGAAAATTTAACTTCTGGCTATAAAAACTAATTTCTCGAGTAGTTGTAAGAAGTGCTAAATGATCCTCAAGGATCCCAGCAGTTAGTCTAAACGTTTATTTCATGTATATTACTGCTATACTGTTGCGGCACTACTGCTATAGTAGTATCACTACGCCAGCACTGATACCCCAACCACATCTATGTATCGTTCTGCCATTCATAAAGTCTTTGGGTTTCAGAGCCGATGGAATTTCTGTCTGGTGGATGGGCGGGGCAACATTTAGTCAAAAGGTGTTTGTTTACCTTGCTTACGTAATGAATGTTTTTCTACTCTTGGCTCGTAATCATTGGCCATGGCGTCGGCTAGATCATTTTTACTCTATAAAAATTAAAACTATCGGGTTTAGGTTATTGATAATGCTGACAAAATTTGTGTGTGGTTGTAAAATATACATATGTCAACTTTCAGCTACATCCGATGCTTTGACAAGGAGCAAAGTCCAAAAAACCGTGTTACAGAGACCCTGAATCTCATAGTAGTAGTTAGAGTAAATGCCAACCATGATCTAGATTTTAAGATCACCAGATTTGTCAGGGATGCTAATAATCCAATGCCACTCCTTGGCCTGGTGGAAAGCCAAGTACTTGATGATCATGACCGCTCTAAGTGGGTCCTGATCATGACCCACTCCAGGAATTAAAACCCCCCACTGAGCAGCAGATTGGCAGCACAACCACCGAATGATCAAGTAGTCAGAAGATCTGAGCAGGAATCGGACATAAATAATGTGTTCTTGGAGTTACCTCCAGCTACTTAGTTTCAATCCCCTGACGACGAAGACAGTCGTCTTCGTAAAGCCCCACGAGTTTAAGTGTATTGTAACAGTACATACTTAGATTTACATCAGATTGAGCCATATTAGTATTATTATAAGAATTGGAAAGCCTTATGTAAAATCAGTCCCACTGATGCTGACATTCTGTTTAACAAAATGCTTGGAAGAGGGTCGTCTACCTTCACGTATTATTATTATTATTATTATTTTAGGTCTATCACAGTTCTCCAATTTGACTGGGTGGTATTTATAGTGTGGGGTTCCAGGTTGCATCCTGCCTCCTTAGGAGTCCATCACTTTCCTTACTATGTGCGCCGTTTCTAGGATCACACTCTTCTGCCTGAGTCCTGGAACTACTTCAGCCTCTAGTTTTTCCAGATTCCTTTTCAGGGATCTTGGAATCGTGCCTAGTGTTCCTATAATTATGGGTACAATTTCCAGTGGCATATCCCATATCCTCCTCACTTCTATTTTCAGGTCTTGATACTTATCCATTTTTTTCCCTTTCTTTCACTTCAACTCTGGTGTCCCAGATTTTGTCAATCAATGACACGTCTGGTCTATTTGCACGTATCACCCTATCTGTTCTGATACCATAGTCCCAGAGGATCTTTGCCTGATCGTTGTCTATCACTCCTTCAGGTTGGTGCTCGTACCACTTATTACTGCAAGGTAGCTGGTGTTTCTTGCACAGGCTCCAGTGGAGGGCTTTTGCTACTGAATCATGCCTCTTTTTGTACTGTGCAAGTGCCGGACATTCGCTTGCTATGTGGTTTATGGTTTCATTTTTCGTATTGCACTTTCTACATATGGGAGAGATGTTATTTCCATCTATCATTCTTTGAACATATCTGGTTCTCAGGGCCTGATCTTGTGCCGCTGTTATCATTCCTTCAGTTTCCTTCTTGGGCTCTCCCCTCAGTAGCCATTGCCACATGTCATCACTGGCTAGTTCTTTAGTCTGTCTCATGTATTGTCTGTGCATTGGTTTGTTGTGCCATTCCTCTGTTCTGCTTGTCATTCTCCTGTCTCTGTATACTTTTGGGTCTTCGTCTACTTTTATTAGTCCTTCTTCCCATGCACTCTTTAGCCACTCGTCTTCACTAGTTTTCAGATATTGCCCCAGTGCTCTGTTTTCGATGTTGACGCAGTCCTCTATACTTAGTAGTCCTCTCCCTCCTTCCTTTCGTGTTATGTATAGTCAATCCGTATTTGCTCTTGGGTGTCGTACTTTGTGTATTGTCATATGTTTCCTCGTTTTCTGGTCTATGCTGCAAAGTTCTGCCTTCATCCATTCCACTATTCCTGCGCTGTATCTGATTACTGGCACTTCCCATGTGTTTATGGCTTGTATCATATTTCCGGCGTTGAGTTTTGACTTGAGTATCGCCTTGAGTCTCTGCATATATTCTTTCCTGATTGTGTCTTTCATCTCTTGGTGTATTATATCCCCTCCTTCCATTATTCCCAGGTAATTGTATCCCGTCTCATCTATGTGTTTGATGTTGTTCCCATCTGGTAGCTTTATCCCTTCAGTCCTTTTGTATGTTGACGTAGGCACATTTTTCTATTCCAAACTCCATCCTGATGTCCCCAGATACAATCCTTACAGTCTGCATTAGGGTATCTATTTCCTTAATGCTCTTACCATACAGCTTGATGTCGTCCATGAACATCAGATGGTTTAATTCTGTTGCCTCTTTTCTTGAGTTGGTACCCAGCATCCATCTTCTGCAGTACTTTTGTCATGGGAATCATGGCTACTACTGGAAGATCCCTCTCCTGATGTTAAGCTCTGCTAGTCTTATTCCAGAGCTTGTAAGTATTGTATTCCACTTACGCATTGTATTTTTTAGGAAGCTGATGGTGTTTTCCTCTGCCCCTTATATTTTCAGGCATTCCGTTAGCCATGTGTGTGGTATCATGTCGAAGGGTTCCTTATAATCTATCCATCCCAAGCTTAGGTTGGTTTTCCTTCTCCTACTGTTCTTCATTACCATTTTGTCTCTCAGGAGCTGGCCTTTTGTGCCCATACACTTCCTTCTGCAGTCTTTCTGTTGGTGGGGGATGGTGTTTGTATCCTCTACGTAGTTGTATAGCCTTTCACTGATGATGCCTGTTAGTAACTTCCACATTATTGGTAGGCAGGTGATAGGCCTGTAGTTACTGGCTATATTTCCCTTACTCTTGTCTTTTTGTACTAAGGATGTTCTTCCTGTGGTCATCCATTTGGGCGCATGGTGATTTGTGATACAATGCTGTAGTTGTTCTGCTATTCGTGGGTGTAGAGCCTTGAAGTTTTTGAGCCAGTATCCATGGACCTGGGGTTTTCCCCTTGGGTATTTTCTTTAGTTGGTGTCTGACTGTGTCTGTCGTGATCTCAGTGAATCTTTGTTTTATTCTCCCTGTTTCTTCTTCCTTAACTTCCTGGAGCCATGTTGCATGCTTGTTGTGTGATACCGGATTGCTCCATATGTTTTCCCAGAGTCTCTTACTTGGTTCGGCTTCAGGAATTTCTTGGTGGTTGTCTTCCCCTTTTAGTTGGCTGTATAGTCTTTTCTGGTTGGTTCCGAATAGTTTGTTCTGTTGGTATCCCTTATTCCTGTTCAGGTACCGTTGGATCTTATTTGCTTTGGCCTTAAGCCTCTGTTTTACATCTTCTATTGTGTTGTTTAGTCCCCTCTCCTGTACTTAGTATTTCTCGTTCAGTTCCTCCCTTGTTTTCTTGCTTCTTAGCCTTTTTTTCTGCCATCTCTTTCAGTTTACTCAAGTCAGATCTCATCACCATGATTTGCTTCTCCAGGCGCCTTTTCCAAGGCGGTTGCTATTTTGGTTTCTGTTGGGTTGGTTGTGTTGTTGGTGTTGGTGTTCGTATCTCCATCAGTTCTGCTACTAACCTTGCTCCTGCATATGCTAAGTTATTTGTTTCTGTGATACTGGTGGTTAGTATTATTCCCATTATTTCATTGACCTCACTTGTTTTCTCCCTTAATTTCTTGGTGTTGTAGGCTTTCATAAAGGGGATCTTTGTTCTCTCTGTATCTCGCTCCATCCATTGTCTGATCTTTTCTACCCATTCTGTCCTCTGTTACTTCATCGGTGTTTCTTTGTGTGCCATTGTTTGGTACCTCATCATCCTTGTCGTCTTCTGTGGCATCGTCTCTCAGTTCATCTTCTTGTAATTCGTTGCCATGTGTCATTTCCCTTTCCAGTTCTTCTCTTTCTATTGGGGAGAGCCAGTTCTTTTTCTT
This sequence comes from Macrobrachium nipponense, assembly GCF_015104395.2. Classification (NCBI taxonomy): domain Eukaryota; kingdom Metazoa; phylum Arthropoda; class Malacostraca; order Decapoda; family Palaemonidae; genus Macrobrachium; species Macrobrachium nipponense. The sequence continues at coordinate 77,329,930 of NC_087209.1, forward strand.
TATGTTCTGTTCCTTACTTGGTTTGCCAGCCTTTGCTCTGTTTGGGGGTTGTTATTCCTCTCATTCCAGATGTTGACCAACCTTCTATATCCTGTCTCCGTTGGGTTGCTCCTGATGTAGCATCTCCATATTTCCTTATTTTCTTCTCTTGTTCATTTCTTCCTCTGGTTTGCTTCTGTAGCTCCAGTCTCTGGTTGTTGGTTACTGTCGTTGTGGTCATTAGCTGCTGGATGACAACCTCCAAGTACCTGACCGTCTTCCCCTTCCCTTCCATTGGGCTGAATACCTGGCTGCCGGACAAAGCTCCTCTGTTGCCAGAGGTTCCATTTATGTTGTTATTGTTTAACCTTTCATTTTTTTCCATCATTGCTGAGTTTTGTTATTTAACCCATAGCTGGACCCTACACCATCAGGAATAGGTACTCATTTACAGCTGAGCAGACTGAGGAAATTATGGTAAAGACCATTAAAAATACTCATAGTAGGATGAGTCTTAAAATGGAGACACAAATCCACAATTATGTATATGTACATATACTTATAGATAACTCTATACAGAAAGCTTTCTGGAATTTTTTCGATTTCTCTTTCCAATCAGATTGAAGAAGGAAATCGAAAACATGTACATATACATATAACTGAATAACAAAAGTTTGGAACGTGATAAATGCATAAATAAAGGTATAAGCCATAAAGGAAAGAGAAACAACGGAGTAGCTGCAAGATCTTTCTACTCAACGTCCTTTAGTTAGCAGACAAACTGACTTACATGTGAAACTGAGAGTACAAAGAAAGGTCGTGTAAGTGACAGATAGGGATTATAAGGAGATTAGTACCTAGAATCCAACACACCTGGAGAATGAGTAGCCTTTCCAAACAAGCATAAATATGGGTACAATACATATACATAACTGTGGAGTTGTTTCTCCGTTATTATTATTATTATTATTATTATTATTATTATTATTATTATTATTTCTAGTGTGCGCAGACCCTGTACCACCACCCGAGAACGTGGTACTCATTACGGACGGGATTTTTGAGTACGGCGCGAAGGTGACTTACTTGTGTCAGGGGGAGTATGGAAATGGAGCAAAGGAGTTAGAGAGCACCTGCGTCGATGGAACTTGGGACGTACAGGAAGTTGATCAGTGTTATTTGCGTAAGTTCAGACACGTTCTTATTTTGCACTAATTGCATTCCTTTCAAATACTATATTACAAACTTTGTCTTTGGTACTGAATGATAGCAGAGACTTAATGAATATCATTCTGCTTATAACGAAAGTGAGTTTCTTACTATAATCATTTTCCAGTATTACTAATGATTTTCTTTCATTTAACGCTGCATTATGGTGAATCACAATGACATTACGAGCCATTACTAGTAAGCAGTAAAGCAGTTTTTGCTTTGCAATCTGCTTACTAATTTAAATCTAATGTATATTTCTAGGTAAGTATACGGGATGGTGAAATTAGGATGAAATATATGAATCAATAGAAGAATAAGCTGTCAAATTTCTTGAAACTTTCATGATGAAATGTTACTGTACTATATTATGATGAACGATAAAACAATTAAGTCTATCACATATAGAATTTGTCATTCATAACAACAAGACGTCATCATTATCATCTCTTCATATTGACCTCCGTTACTCATAATCATATCAGCTGTTACTTTCTTTTCTGTGACTAGATGCTCATCTGTATTTCCATGTGCCTTATTTTGTCAACATATTATATATATACATATATATATATATATATATATATATATATATATATATATATATTATATATATATATATATATATATATATATATATATCTACATTTATAGATATTATTATATATACATATTATTATATATATACTATATATAATATATATATATATATATACATACATATATATCATATATATATATATATACACATATATATATATATATATATATATATACATATAACTATATCAGTATATATATATAGATTATATATATATATATATATACATATATATATATATGTATATATATATACATATATATATTATTATATATATATATTATATATATATATATATACATATATATATATATATATATATATACTATATACTATATATATATATATATATATATATAATATACTATATATATATTATATATATATATATATATATATATCATTTTACACTGTAATAATACAACCTATTTTATATTGTATAAATCGAGACATTTCCAGACGTGTTTTATTTACAATCCACTACCATTACATAATAAGACCATTCGAAAGCTTGCTTCGAAAACTTGTAAATTTGTGTTCAGGGTCAGCAAAACTTGGCAACCAAGTATAACCGACTTTCTGTCTTTAGTAAGTTTTAAGTATAATAATAATGACAATGTACCATATTTTAAGATTTATTGGAAGGGCACACGTATCAGTGCTCAGTGATATTGTTCGATGTATCATTAAACAATGTAAATATCGAACCTATAAATATATCACCTGTATTAACTGAAATGTGCTTTTGAAGACGAAATTAAACTTCTACGAGCTTGAAATCTTTATTTTTCTTTATGTAAAATTATTACCAAATCGGTTGAATAATTGATTTCTTGGCTAAGAAGCTTTGTAAAGCATGTTGAATTTTTTATGTATATGATTAAATGACGTAGAAAACTTTACTCTTGTTACCAAGGACGATAATTTCACTACAGTATGTGGTTAGCACAGCAAAATGTAATTGGACCCCATTTTTATGAGACGGCTTTTCACTAAGAATAATGCAACGGCTGTGTAAAAGATATACTAATCACAGGCATCAGTGTGAGCTATTTGAGGAGGAAGGACAAGAAATGTTTCCCAGCATCCTTAAGAGGGAATAGTCCTCCAGGAATGCCTCGAAACCTATCTTGTTCTTTCTTGCCCCCATCTTCCATTCCCCTTCCCCTCTGAGAGTGTTACTTTTCCCTAAACCTGACCATGACCCCTCTCCTAAGGACAGCAGTTTTTGATAGAGGAGCTTCTTTAGGAACTGTGTCGCCCTCTTAGGACTCTGATCATAAATTTTTTAACATCCTGTATAGCTAATCATTTGCTCATCTTACCTTGAACTCTAGGGCTCACCTGTGACGAGAATGCTTGCCTTACTGTCTCTGCTTGACTGTGGTTGGATGATTGTGGAAAGACAGGTGTGTTGGATGCCCCCTCTGTCTGCGACTTTTCAAGAGCTGCAAAGAGAGGGATATACGCAACCAGCTTGCTCTGCCCGGGAATTACTTGTGAATTAAGCCCGTGCAAGTGATGGGAAAGGTTCTCCTTTTCGGTTTTTGCTTGAAATTTAAGGAGGGAACCTACATCAGTTCCTGCCTTGGGATGTTTGAGCTTTCCAGAGCGTGCATCCTCCAAGCAATCCCTCACCAGGGAGAGGCCTTATTTAATTTATTCTACTTCTTGGTTGCGTGGCTTGCAGCAAGGATGGGAGGGGAGTGGAAGGAGCAATATGAGCATTCTCCTTTGTCTTCTTTTCCAGTGGCTACTGGGTCTAGAGGCAAGGGGCCAGTGGTGTCAAATTTGGAATGAGTTTTGATAGATACTCTGTGTGGGTCTGTACCTTTTCTCTGGCAAGAGGCCTGTCTGGTTCAGGTAATAACTGGGAACCACGAGGGAATGGAGGTCTGGCATGTCATCTTTTTTGGCTGAAGGAGTGGGACTTGGGGGCCCTCTCCTGCTGAACCCCTTCAGGTCAAGCTGCAGCAGCAGTTTTCTGAGATTGCTTTGCTAGTTGTGAGTGGAATACCTCAGGGGAGATGACTTCGGCTTCATTTCAGTAGATTGTCTTGTTGAACCTTCAGGTTCACTCTAGAGGTATCACCCACCCTCAGTCTGGCTGACAAGGTCACATTTAGCACATGGTACCTTGGTGGAAGTGAATACCCAGAGCTGCAGGTTAGGGAGTTCCCTTGCCTCCTGCAAACTGTGGAAGCTTCTACCCCTCACTCTCAACATCAGAGGAGATATTACATACCAGATGACACTGAGACTATTCCCATGCTGACAAATGACCCATTCAAAAGGTTTTGTCAGGATGGTGTTGTTTTCCTCTGCAGCCGAAGTAGTTGCAATGGAAACTATCTTAATGATGACTCGCCAAACCATTTTAGCGATTGACCTATGGTGCTCACCAGAGTACCAAGAGAAACAAGATAGCCTGTCACTTTTTAGGATAAGTTTTACACGATATTATCTAACTGTGAAATTGTCTGATGCTGCGCTTTTCTCGACATTTTCAGAGAGTACGATGGAGAAGGCTGTGAATCACAGTGGCAGAGTCCAAATTCAGTTATCACCTTTTTGTCTTTAAGCCTTCTGGTTCGAGGCATTTACATTCAAACCTGTGGCTCTAGCTAAGCCTCGTATATCTGGGGAGGGAGGAAACCTGTTCCTGAGAAACCCAGACCTGGAGCCCAGTCGCCTTCCTCTAAAAAAATTCCCAGCCCTTTCATCCACCTCCCTCTGGTGGTACCAAGAAGGGGAGGAAGAAGGGAGGAGGTCATTGAAGGTGGCAGTCCCCTTCTTCCACTGGCATGCATAGAGCATTGCCGCCTCATAGATTGGGCAATGTGGCAGGGCCAGGAAGCAGGGTTCTGGGTAATTCTTCAAGATGATTACAGTATTCCATTCAAGGATTTTTATTCCCCTTTCCTTTCTCAAACACACTGAACAGTTTCCACTTTTACCCTCCAGACTCATGGATGTCTGATCATTATAGTCAGAGGTGGAATCAGGGTTGGAGAAGGACGCTATAGAAGTCATAGAGCACTGATTCTCAGGTGTTTACAATCAAATTTTCCTGGTGGAGAAGCTGACTGGAAGTTGGAGACTGGTGATCGACCTCTCCTCTGGATGAGTTTGTTAGACTTGTTTCAAGATGGAAACAGTGCAGACTATGTTGGAATTCATCAAAGAAGCCAACTCCATGCTCTTGACAGACTTGAAGAATGCATACTGTCAAGTTCCCCTTCATCAGAGCTCTTGGAATTGCCTCTGCTTTATCTGCAATGGGATTGGTTATCAGTTCAAGGTGTTATGCTTTGGACTGGCAACAGCCTCTCGGATGTTTACCCAGGTTTTCACCATAGTAGCAGCGTGGCCTTATTCAAAGGGTATTTGCTTATTGGAGTACTACCTGGACGATTGGTTAGTCCTGGCATCCTCAAAGGCGTGACTCCTTCAGGTTAGGATCAACTTCTCAAGTTTTATTACTAATTGGGGGTTGTGATAAACTGGGAGTCAGTGCTTGTTATCAAAAGCAGGTTAAGTACCAAGCATGCTGAAAAACTCGCTAGCGGAGTAAGAGCCTACCCAGCCAACTTTTATTTGAGTAAGCTCAGAGAGGCAACAGGGCAGTTCCTATTCCAGCAGGAAAAATCAGTTTGGCTTTGGCAGGTGTGTCTAGGCCATTTGTCGCCATTGGAGGAGCTTGTGTCTCACAAGAGATGCCACTTATGCTTGCTTCAGTGGTAATGGCACTTGGATGCCTCTCGTGGTCCTCCTTCCTCTTAAATGGAGTGTCTCTGAACTCCCCACCTTCAGAAATTCCTATTCCAGATGCATCAAAAAATCATGGCGCCCACATGAGGGGAAAGTTTGTTTCAGGTATGTGTCTGCAAGTTAATGCCTTCAAAATGCACCCTCAAGTAGCTGGGAGGTGATCCTAGTTATTGGGATAGCCCATGCTTGCTTTATTTACAACCGGTTGCCCAGAAAACTTCCAGCTTCTGTTACGCCTCTCCATCTTTCAAGCTTCTCTGCAGGGTAATAAACAGATTTTATCACCCTTTGTCTGTGAATGACTCAAGTGGCTCCTTGTTGGTCTCAAGCCAAATAGTATCCTGATGTGCTGTCTCTCCTGGTCAAGGTTCCAAAAGAGCTGTCCCTGTGATTCACCATGCAATTTCACACTTGGAGGTTATCCAGCATTCTTATGAGAGAGGTTTCCTTGTAGCATTGCAAGGGAGCTGTCAAGGTACCTTAAGAGTTCTTCAGCAAATGTGTAGCTGTTATGGAGGAGTTATGGAGTTCCATTTGACAACATCTGTGTGTGTGTGTGCAGGGCCCGTGAGAGGGGGGTGAAGCTGGTTTCTTTACACCAGGGCCCGGTCTCAAAGGGGGCCCGGCCTCAAAGGGGGCCCGGCCTCAAAGGGGGCCAGTCACCCGACCAGGAGGGAAAAAAATGGGAGAGCAAATGGAGAGAGAGATAGAGAGAATACTAATATGCAAAACACACCATAAACATATGTATATATATAATAGAAGTTTCTACAGTTTATCAGTAAAATAATAGTTGTTGAAAAACTTTTTCTAAATAATCTTAAGCCTGGAGTGACACCACGTAATTACGTAAATGAATGCAGCTCAGCTGTGTTGGAATATAAGCGATGTCAACTCTCCGTCTCCGTCTCACTCAGTCACCATCATTCTGATTGCCTGGCAGGATGTACATCGTCTTTCTCATTCCTTGGCAAATATTTCAGTAAGTTACAGAACTTACAGCAGTGGTTCCCAACCTGGGGGAAATGGTATGGACCGTATAGTGTTATATGCATTGTTTATTTACACCAGTTTGTTTATGATAGTTTATCCATATTTTCCTTTAAAATATATGCAGACAGTCACACCTGGTAGTTTTTCATAATTTTCTTGGGGGAGGGGAGGGGGAGGCTTACATCGCATGGTTCTTACCCTTTAGCTGGATAATGCCTAAATAGGCGGTTATACCTACAGGTCTATAGCTTATAGGCTTGCCGCTTGCTTTGCTCACCAAATAGGCTGCTTCAAAGAAAAAATTCCAAAGTCGATTTTTGAGTCCAAGTCCATCCCTGTTAAATTAAATGAAATTGTTCAATAACAACATGTACATTTTTTAAACAAATTGACCAAAACTGTTGAGTATGTACCATGTAATGGTGTAAGTGTCATAATGTCATTATCACCATTGTGCTTTAGCCTTTAGGGTAAAAGTTTTTTTTCCTCTTCTTTCAGACTGCATAATGTATTCTCACAAATCAGGTGCACAGAAGCGGAAAGAAAAACAGGCTAGGGAAGAGGCTGTTTCAAAGTGTGCAAGAACATTATTTGAAGTGGGTGTTAAGAAAATAGACACAATAGACACTAATGTAGAAGAACAGAATATCTTGCCCTCATCCTCAGAGTCAGACCCCTCAACTTCACAGTCATTAGTCCAGGATGCCCAACAGGAAGCCGAATCCGATGTAATAAATGCAGAACCCAAGACACTGAACAACAAAGAGATATAGGTTTGATCCCTGATAGGCCATCTCGAGTGCAGATTGAAGATTTTGTTAGACAGGGCCCTCAGCCAATACCAAGTCAAATAGCTTCAGATGATAAGGGTAACAGTTTCCCTTATACAGTTTTGAAAGTTCAGAGACCAAATGGTGAAACTGGAAAACGAGATTGGCTAGTGTATAGTCAGCGTAAAAGAGCACTTTTTTGTTTTCCTTGTCGACTGTTTATTGCAGGATGTACACAACAGCCAAAACACCTTCAAATTTGGCTTCATGTGGCATTGGAAAACAATCGTCATGGAAAAAAACTTTATAACCGCATTCCAGAACATGAGCATACAAACTACCACAAACAGTGTTATCTAGACTGGCGTCAGTTAGAAGCACGTTTGAAAGAGGAATCTGGAATTGATGATCAGTTACAGAGATCAATTCAGTCTGAGAAAAGTAAATGGAAGCTAATTCTAAAACGAATCTTGGATGTTGTACTGACTTTAGGAGAGCGAGGCCTTTCATTTCAAGGAGAGTCTAGCATGATAGGTGATACAAATAATGGAAATTTTCTTGGTATAATTGAGCTGCTTTCTCGTTATGATCCCATTCTTCAAGATCATGTATCTAAAGTGAGAGAAGCTCAGAAGGATGGGAAGCGTCTTCAGGCTCATTATCTTTCCTATTCGTCACAAAATGAATTCATTCAATTATGTGCCGAAAAGGTTAAAGACTGTATTCTTAATGAGCGTGATCAGGCCAAATATTATTCAATAATGGTTGATGCTACCCCGGATATGTCACATACTGAACAAAGTACATTCATCCTGAGATACCTAACTTGTGATGAATTGGTAAATACCTGATACAAGAGAGATTTCTTTCATTTATTGATGACAGTAAGAAGACAGGGGCAGACATTTCAGAGATGATATTAAAATTTCTTAGTGATTCTCATATTCCTTTTGAAGATTGCAGAGGTCAGGGATACGACAATGGTAGTAATATGTCAGGTGAGTACAATGGAGTCCAGAGCCATCTTAAAAGAAAGAATCCTCTCTACTTGTTCTCACCTTGTGGCTGTCATTCCTTAAACTTGTGTGGTTCTGATGCTGCTGCTTGTTGCAAAGAGGTAGTAACATTTTTGGGGATGGTACAGACAGTATATAATATTTGCTCGAGCAGTCCCAAATGCTGGGAGATACTTAAGAGTCACATTGCGGCATCTCTTCACGGTTTATCTGGAACTCGGTGGACAGATAGAGTAGCTAGTGTCAGGCCCTTTGCACACCATTTACCTGGTATTCTCGCTTCACTTAAAGAAATATCCCAACTGAAGAGTTTAACAGCTAAAACTAAAGTAGATGTGGCAGCCGCTATTAAGTATGTGTCTTCTTTTGAATGTATTTTGATGGCTGCTTTTTGGTTCAAGTTATTGAATTCAATAGATCAGAGAAATCAGGTGATTCAAGCTCAGTCTTCTACTGTAGATATTGAAGTAAAAACATAGAGGACTTGGAAACTGAATTGCAGTCTCTCAAAAAGAAGTGGCATTTAATTTATGATGAAGCCAAAGTTGTTGCAGTTGCCATGAACATTGACCCAGTATTTCGAGTCACTCGGAAAGGAAAAAGAAAATCCTTTTTTGATGACTCCGACTCTGATGATGATAAGGTATCAGGTGAAGATTCACTTATACAGACAGACGAACATAGGTTTAAGAAAGAAGTGTTTTTTAAGGTTATTGACACAGTATGTGAGAGACTAAACAAGCGTTACCAGGCCATCTTCCAGATTAACAAACTATTTGGGTTTCTGTGATGAAGTGATAGTAAATGATTCTAAAAACTTTAGCACTGATTATAGCAAAGACATCTCTAGTGACAAGCTAACTGAGGAAATTCTGTACCTTAAGAATATACATAAAGCCAATTTAGATGACAACTCTCTCTCTCCACTTCTGCTGCTTAATAAGATCACAAAATTAAAACTACAAGATTTGTTTCCAAATATATGCATAGCCTTGAGAATTTTCTTGACGTTGCCAGTCACAGTTGCCTCTGCAGAAAGATCCTTTAGCAAATTAAAGTTGATTAAGAATCACTTAAGAAGCACAATGGGACAAGAGAGATTATCATCACTAAGTCTTTTAAGCATTGAAAGTGATTTGGCACGAAAGATTGATTTTGATGATTTAATTGAGTGTTTTGCTGCTAGAAAAGCAAGAAAAGGAGTATTTCTTTAATAATTATACATGTATACTTGTATGAAACAGTCACATTTATGATTTATTTAATATAGGGAAATTTGAATTTCAAATTCATCAAAACTTTATTATGCATGATAATTATACACAACATGCAACAGGCCAACAGTGACTTACTGCACAATGCCACTTTAATGAGTTTCATGAGTAAGTTTTGTTTATCTCAAATTATACGTAATGTAATAACAAAATAAGTTGTTAACTGCAAGTCATAAATAAAGCTCCAATACGGCAAGATGAACAAAATTTACATCCTACCAGTGAACATTTATGGCTTTAAATTGGCTCTTAAAATTGGTCAAATTCTAAAATCCTGATCCCCCCAGCTGGATGGGCTCACTTCACTCGCCAAATGGTAGGGGCCCAATGACACTCACAGTACCAGGGCCCAGTGATGGCTCTCCCTGGCCCTGTGTGTGTGTGGGAGAGAGAGAGAGAGAGAGAGAGAGAGAGAGAGAGAGAAGAGAGAAGAGAGGGTAATTGATGGTTGGATAGTTAACAACTGGATTGGCTGTTGCTGAGTTCTGGGTTGTCTGCTGGTGCTGTTGGAGTTTAGAGTTCTGTGTTTTTGGTTGGTCTTTGGGCAGTCTTTAGTCAGAAACTGTGTTAGTCAGTGGTGTTGGCAGCGGTCTGTGGAAAGTGTTGATAGCTATAGTCAGTTAAGTTTTGTGTTTTGTTGATTTGTTGCTTGGTTGCTGTGAGTTGATATTGTTTGCTTTGGAGTTGTTGTGTCTGTGCTATTGGATTTGTTGTGCTTGTGAGTTTCTGTTGAGTTGTGAGTTGTTGTGATTTCTTGGTGTTGTTAGTGGGTATGTGTTGCCTTTTTGAGTTGTTTTTTGTGTTAGTGATTGTTTGTGCAGTGGTCTTTTGTTGTGATTGTATTCCTTGTTTGTTGTTAGGTTGTGGTTGTTCCTTGGGGGTGCTATGTTGTTGAGTTGTGGTTGTGTTCCTTGGGTGTTGTGTTGCTGTTGTGTTGTTGGGTTGTGGTTCTTGGTTGTTGTCTTGTTGTTGGTTGTGTGTTGCGACGGCCGTATCTGATGACAGTACAGCTCCTCGCCCTGAGTGTGTCCAGAAGTGGTTGGTAAGTACATGTGTTTTAAGAGTTTTTTGTTTTTGGGTTTGTGTAGGTCAATTGTCCTGCTTGTATTCTGTAGCGTAAAGAGGAAAGTGGAACTGAGGGTGGGTTTGGCAGCTGGAGTGATTAGTTTTTTTTTTTTTTTTTTTTTTTTTTTGTGGGGGGGGGGATTTGCCGGCGGTTTTAAAGCTTGTGATCCCGCCGCCACACTGAGAAAGTGGGCCATCTTCTGCAGCAAAGGCATTTGCTTGGCCTTATGTAAGGTTTTCACACTGAAGAGGCTAAACCTCTCCTCTTTGGTGGACTCGTCTGTGCTAATGAGAAATTTTGAACAATAGTGACTCTTAGGAACTCTGACCCCACAAGTGGGATGTGACAAAGGAGTTTCACAAAGGCACCTTTCAAGCTTCTGTCTTGGTCTTTTGGCAGAGACTTTATGCTCAAGACTGTTTACCTCTTAGCTTTGGCCTCGGAAAAAAGGGTGCAGGAATTGTATGGCCCGTCATATCTTGTCTAGCATTTCGAAGGCTACAGATCTCATTCGTTCCTGAGTATGTAGTGAAAATTCAGGATCCGTCTATTGTGGATGAAAGGTATGAGGATATCTCAATCACCTCCCTCCAAGGTTTTGTAGGTTTAGACCCAGATGAGATGCTGCTTTGCTAGGTTCGTGCTGTCAAGTACCGGTAGGCTTAGAGTTATGATAGCGTTTGGTTCTTGCATGCATGTTGTAAGCCAAATTTTTATGGTGATTGGTTTGCAATTCAGTATACAAGTATATATTTTTATAAAGTAACTTTTTTATAATTTTCTATAAAATGCATTCTATTCAATTGCTTTACTTCGAAACGAGTAAATTTGCCTTTATTACATTGTTGTCTTCCCTGCTGTGGATTACTAAGTGGTTGTAAGCTGATAGAACACTGTTTTTCAGCAAAATTTTTTGTCCAAGTTTCAGTTCAGGCAAAAGTTGGCAAGTGTATATCTTATACCCTACCTGATTTTTGCAAGTATTATTTAGTACTTAAGTTCGGTAGTTTTGATATTTATAGGGTAAAATGAAGTTTGCCAGTGGCGGAACCAAGAAAATCACAGAGAAGGATTCTAAAACCATTCATGATGTAAACATAATATGACGTCATGAGGCTCAACCCATCCACCAGGTAGGCAGTAAGTCACTAACAGTAACAGATCAATGGATATGCTTACACAGTCTTCTGTGCATTTCAAAGACCATGACATAGTGTTTTTCGTAAAAACTTTTAAACTGACTTATGGATTTCCATACCACTAAAGCACTGACTATTTCAAGTTTCATCCTAATTTTCGGAGGTACTGTGCATCGCCATATGTGTTTCATTAAATTTGTTACTAAAGAAAATGAAGTTATAGCTGCGCTTACCCACCCAACCATCCTCAAAAGTGGTGATGTGTATCAGTGATGTAAGTATAGTGTATCTTCCATTATACCTTATCAAGGGGTTGTTTGACTTATGGTTGAATGTCATTTTATCTATCCTGGGTAATACAAGATTTTTTAGAGCAAATCAATATATTGTATGATGATATATAAATTTTTTAAATAATTGTTTTAATCTATAGGTAAGAGGGATGGCTCTGCATCACAGATACGTAAAGCACCACTTGTTCAAAATGATCTGGGTAAGGCAATAAGAAGTTGGTCTTTTTTTAAAGAGTAAACATCTTAATTAAGCACATCTGTCAATTCAGTACGCTACCATAAATTAAGACATTGCTAGAAACACCCAGTGTTTTAGAAGCATGGAAATCCTTTGTCAGTTTAAAAGTTGTTTACGGAAAACACTATTTCTTGGCCACTGAAATGAATAATAGTCTTCAACAAATTCAAGAATGACGAGCAGGATATGGAATTGTCCCCTTGGTTGCAAGACTGCATTTGCGCTGTGGCTTGCCACTTTATTTACAAGCAAGACTCGTGGTAAGAACGAGAGAACCACTGAGTAAATCATTATTTCTATAGTGGGTAAAGTTACTTGACAACACTGAAATTTTACTGCACCAAATAGAAGGCTATAGTGTCGAACCTGAGTTGAAACAAACCCGATTGTCTTTTTGTATTCCTGCCCTGAATAGATGTAGATCTAACAAATGAGCTATTGTCTGGTTCATTATGTGGATGAATAACACACATTGAATTATTTATAAAGTAAAAACAATACGGGTATTAAGAAAATGGAAGAATTCCAAGCTAACAACAGTCCCAACAGCTGCTTTGGCAGTTGCGATGAAATCTCTACAAAAGCGAGAATGACAAATCCTGCTCGTCATCACTTACATCATCGCTGAAGTGTAGGATGGGGTACTAATATCAATAATGAATACGCGTCATCAGCAAGTGGGCAGGGCCACAGTGAAGAGACATTTTCCCTATATGTAAACTTCTCTTCACTGTGGGTGGAGCCTCATGACGTCATAGGTTAACGTCACTATTGTGTTCAAAACCCTTACCTGCTATTTTGATGGCTCTGGCATAGGAAACTCACTTTTACTCTGATAAGTACCAGAACTATTGAAGTTAGGTACAAAATAATAATTGCAAAGTTTAAGTAGGGTTATAAAATATACACTTGCTAAATTTTACCTTTATCAGATGTTTTGCTAAAAAGTTATTGCCGAAAAAACAGCTCTCTGTCGCTTTGAATCCCTTATCAGACTCTTAATATGTTGTCTTTAAGAAATTCATTAAAAAGGTATCAATCTTCTGGCCTATTGCTATCATTAATTTTCCATTTAGCTTTGTAATATCACGCAAACCATATGTATGTTACTGTACTCACATCTACAGTACATGTAGTGTTTCATCAATTATGATGTCAAAGACCCCCCATTTAGGTATTTTTTCAAATTTTAACCGAGTACCATACTGATACATTTACAGTCCATGGGAGTATACTGTATCACTGTTATATATATATATATATATATATATATATATATATATATATATATATATATATATATATATATATAGATATATATATATATATATATATATATATATATAATATATATATATATATATATATATATATATATATATATATATATATATGTAAGTGTTTACATAATAAAAATATGGAATGTTAGTCCATATATATAAAAGACTAAAACTAAAGAGGTCAACCAGATTGCTTGCAGGAATGTGATCAGACAGAGACGCTAAAGATGACTTATACAATTAAAAGTAGGCTAAGATAACATGCCGTCACCTGTAGTCATTCATTTGTTTATAAACTCTAGTCCAAGCTCCCTGCTTGAGACAACTACCGCGACCTATAATTCAAACGGCCTACGTGATCTGTAGCGTGTCTCATTTTGATTGTGTGTTCGTATGTAACTATGTCATCTGATTGTATGTTCATATGTTCGAGCTACTATCTGCTTCCTTCATAACTTGTAACAGAGATGGTAGACGAGCAGAATAGAGTTAGCTATCGTCATTAGAAGACCTGTACCTCTTTACCTAAGCTTTATCATGTAGAGAGAATAGAATTAGCCATCATCATTGGCAGAAGCGATCAAGCTATCGTCATTAGAAGACTTGTACAAACATACCTGATCTTCACCATGTAAATTCAGAGAATATAAGTATTTTTGTACTTCGTGGTTTCTACTAGAACCTAACCTCATCACCGAATCATCATGAGTTTAACACTCGTCGTCATAAACAAGAAGATAATCCCGACTTCGTAAGTGATCTACAAACCCCAAGACACTCCATTGAATATAGAAGTGCAATACCAACCGACTTAGCGTAAGATTATCGCAAGTCTAACATTACCTCATAGGGCGCCTTATTATACAAGGCAAAAGCCCTAAAAGTGGTGGCAGTGGACCAGAAGAACTCTACAACTTCTCCGAAGAAAAATCAGAATAATGAAGTATCATATAAGAACTCTTCAACGACGACGAAAGCAGCAGATTCTTCAAGCAACCTAGTATCATCGTTTAGTGAATAACTTCAAGAAACAAAACCGACGTGTCCTTTTCCTACGGCAACGCAAGCTTCGTCTCTCATTAGAATCATTCAAGAAAACATCGTTAGTGAGCGTTTCCGGCACTTCAAGAAACAAACCGAACGCGTCTGCAGCATCGGATCTTTCAAGGGCTCGAATCATCGAAACAACGCGCACGGGGGAAACTGAAGCCAAACCAGGTCATCCGCTAAATAGAGAAGGAGGACCAAGGCCGTGTGTCGTTATCGGAACACCGTGACTTCCCACAAAAGCAAGCTAAGTACAATTTTTTATTCATTTGGAGTAACTTTGAGTGTTTCCTTTGCAGGTCGAATTTCGTTATTCCTGTGGCTGAAGTTACGAGACATTCTTAATCTTACTTTTTTACAGAAATTATCTACATCATTGAGATTTCGCTACTGCGAGTTTTTATCTTTGAGTGTCTGTTTCCAGAAGTTCTACTGAAATATCATAATCATATACTATGTTAATTTTATCATTTTGGGTGATTATTAATCCCTTACGTAACAAATCATATTAAACAGTGAATATGCGTTTACGCAGTGGACGTCTGTATTTATACAGATGCATGGATAGGGTCGTTAGGCACCGTAGCGATTAGAAAACACACAAAAACAAGTGGAACACCCGTACAAATCTAGATAAATTAGAGGTAACACTATTTTGGGTCATGACAATAAATGCTCCTTTGCAAGTCCCGATCGCAGTTTTAGCCTTGAGTTTTTTTAGTTATATAAAATATCGAACCTCAGTGACTCAACTTAACTTTAAAAATACGGCTGGATTGCAAGGAATAACATGTCTGTAAAAAACTTTCATCAGGCTAAATGCGCTGACCAGGATCCCTCACTATTTCAAATTTTAGCAAAGAATGAAGTAAACAACAGCAAGTACAAACAGTTAATATTGAATGCAGTAGAGATAACTTGTCTTAATAGTAATCGCTCAACTCCTAATAGTTCGTCATTCATACTTTCGCTGCTTTATACGTAACCAACAACAGAATGCAAAAAACACACAATACGTTGTCGTTGGTAATAAAGAGAAGGATCCTGATTATTACAAAAAGAAATAGGTAAACAGTAGCCCTTTCAGAATCAAACAAAGCAAACTCGGTTACTGGGTTACCTAGTCAGCGGTCAAGGTCAGTCAAAACTGCCGAAGTGTTCAAAGCATAGCAAATTCCACACAATAAGCGACTCTAGCAGAGTGGGGAAAAGCGATGTTGGATCTTACATGCCAATATCTTTTTGAATTTAAAAGGATTTTTCCTATGAATCACACGACTGTATCAAGTAATCAGAGCAGGTTCTCGTTTTTTTTAATACATAAGTTATTATAAGTAGTGGTGGATTAAGCCCGACTGTACGCGCCGTAAAAATGAGAATATCTTGATTTATTTCATTAGTACACATAATATCCTGTATTTACGGACTCACCGTCTGTTGTTCGAACTTCCCTAATGAGAAGTCCGGATAAGCGAGCGCTTACTGATATAGTTATAAAAAACATTGATCTGTATCCAGTGTAATTGTAAGATCCATCTAGGGGTATACAAAATATTATCTTACATCCTGCAAAATAAGGCGTGTTTATCAAAGGAAAATCCTATAAACCTTCAAACATATTAAAATCAGTTTGAACAAAAAAAAAAAAGACAATTAATCAAATAATAACTTATATAAAGGAACTGTACATTTGTCTCATAAATCGTAATATTGTTCAAATAACCCAACAGAATTCTCCCACAACCGCAGTCGCAGTTTGCACGCAAAATCTCGAGACACATGCACCCTCGAATGTCTTAGTGCGTGTAAAAAGACTTTGCTGGGATCTGAAATTTTAATCCTTCCTGACACTCTGAAATATAACGATTTCCGCGAACAAAGCACTAGACACGGTTGACTCGCAGCAACAAGTTAATATAGTAATCCACAAAAACCTATACATATAAATATCGCATTTCTTTTATTGTTGCTAATTTTTAATCACTCCCAATCAGTCGTAGATGAATCTCTCTGATAATCTATCTAAAGTAATATCCGTAAAGTCATTCAAGCAGAGGTGATTCAGCAGAAATTTTTTTTTTTATCTTTTACCTGAATACCAGGAAGTTTCTCCACTAGCGAGTGATCTCTGGGAGAAAAACGGATGTCATTGAAAACAAAATACGGTCTAAGGACAAACATAAAGCTATATACGTACCTTCGTGTAAAACCCCAATGAAATTTCAAAATAGAGATAAATGACGAAGTTGAAAAATGTTAGTAATAGGAGTCATTAGGAAATCAAATAAGCCCATATAATTTTTCCCTCAAACGTCATGCCATAAAAGATCGGACTTGGCGTATCTGCGTAGATTCTGTCGCTTAAACAAGGAAACGACTCCCGATAGTTTCCAGTGCCATGTACCGACGACATCTTATCTCTGTTAGGTTAGAATAAATTTTTCACCAGCTTGGACTTACTTAAAGGCTTTTACCAGATACCATTACCTAAGTGATTGTACCTCATACACCGTTTTCAGCACACTCAGGGAACATTATCAATTTGTACGTATGCCTCCGGCTTACGTTGCGCCCCAATTACAATATAGTGTTTGGAGACTTTTAGGGGATACCCTACATGCTTATATGGTTGGTCTTATAATCTTTTCTAATACCTTAGAAGTACATTCACATAAACTAGAGCTAGTGCTACAGAGACAAAGACAAATAATCTCAGAGTAAAATATCTAAATGTGAGTTTTTAAAAACCGAACATGTTTATCTAGGTTTTATGTGTCTAGTCAAGGTCTTAAAGTAGTCCATGGTAAGGTGTCGGCTATTCATAACTTCCGGTACCTATTAACGTAAAAGGGGGATACAGCACTTTTGCGCTGTAGTGGGTATTACAATCGTATGTAAATATGTAACTCTTCAATCAGGACAGCTCCTTTAACAGATCTTACGAAGAAGAGCGTAGATTTATTATGGTCTAAAAAGCATCAACAGGCGTTCGATATCTTAAAAGCGGAATAATGCAGCTTACCTAACTTAAAAATCCCTGATTTAAATAAGGTAATTTTTTTTTTATTGCAACAGATGCCTCAGACCAGGGGGTAAGAGGGGTATTACTTCAGTAATATGATAAACAGTTCTTCCCTATAGCTTTTTTATTCATGTAAACTAAAGCCCTCTGAAAGTAAATATACAGTAATAGGCAAGGAAGGGCTAGGTATCTTTAACTCACTAGTACATTTTAAGTTCATAATCTATGGCTATCCTGATAAAGTCCTTACTGAACATGAGTCCTTTACCGAGTTTTTCAAAGGCTTTAATCACAGTCCAAAAGGAACTCGGTGACAAATGATCATTCAGGTCTTTGGAGCCAAGATAAGATATCTACCTGGGAAAGCAAATATCATAGCTGACGCATTATCCCGCAATCCCGCACCATACAGCAAAGAACCATTAATTGGACTAAAAGATATAGAAACATCCGTGCCTATTGTTAAAACCGTATCTAAACAAAAAATTCCTTAACCCAAGAGATCGCGAGCATTGAATATCTGGGTTGGAGCGCAGAACTGTTACAAACTGAACAAAGCAAGAGTCAACAGACATAACCCAAACAATAAACACTTCGAACGGAAACAGGGTCAGCGGCTAAGCAAAAACAATAAACACTTCGAGCAGAAACCCTAAAGCAAAAGTATATTTAAAGTATGTGTATCAGAATAATGTAATCAAATGTAATATTATATGTAGGTCCGTGACGAGGAAAACCCGAAGAACACAGCAGATGACTAACTACCAGGTAGTAGTAATAATCTCTTTCATACCAATCGTCATAAACTGGTTGCATTCCGTCATCCAGGGTTCCCTACTATGTCACAGAAAGCCAAATCACTGTTTTACTGGCCTACAATGCTTACAGATATAAAAAGCACATAACTAATTGTAACACGTGTCATGAAAACAAGGGATACACTAGGATACCTGTCAGTTTAAGAGCCTATCCTGTGCCAAATCAATCCTTGAAAGAATATACGTAGAATTATTAACAGAATTACGAGTCTGACAGAGGGAATGAACACTTCTTAGTGTTAATAGTTCCTTGACACGTTATATAGAATTAATAGCACTAAAAACAAACACCGCAATTGAGTGCGTTAGGAATATTTATGAGTGCTAAATCAGTAAACATGGAATTCAACACATGATAATCTGACTCGGGTGGTGTAAATCAATAATCTTCTTAACTCGTGTGAATTCCTTTCCATTAAGAAAACCAATAATATATTTTATCACCCAGAGTCAATCGGTTTGGTAGAATAATGGATAATTAAATAGGAAGTGTCAATGTCTTACGAGTTACAACTCGTGATATTGGATCCGAACTGGATTATAGCGGTTCTTGCGGTTTTAAATACATTTATCATTTATATCTTGTATCTATAGAATTGATGCCGCAAGTAGCCTTATACGGTACGGCGCTAGAACACTTTTCCACATATTCAAGCCAACCATTAATTTATCAAATATATAAAAAAAATATATAAATAAATATATAAAAAAATAAAATAAATATGGATACAAGTGGAGTCAATATAATACACTCCGTAAGAAGTCGGAAGGGTTACAAAATTATAACAAAAAGGAATCACGATAAAATCAATAAGCAAAAACGTAACCATAGGTTAATTAAATATCCAAATATATATGCGTAAAGATTTGAACTCTAACTTAACGCTTTAGTAATGACAAATAAGCTAAAAGTTCAAACACATATCAAAACCTACTGACATATTGTCTGTCCCGGTGATTTATATTTGTAGTCAATGAAAGAAAAAAATAATAATAATAAAAAAATAAATTAAATAATATAAAATAAAAGAGATTTTAAAGTCAGGAAGTCTAGAAGTGAAAATGTATATCTATGCAAATAATCTTATACAGGGCAAATAGTATATATAAAATTTGTATGGAAACCCTTTTCATTAGTTTGAATAAGGAATATCTAATTTAACAGTATTACATTTATTTACAATCATGTTTTTTTTTTTTTTCAGACATTCTTCTCGTGTGGGTCGAGTATTAAAAAACAAAAAAATATCATTCGAAAATACTAAAGTCGTATTTAATTACAGCAAGTCACGTAACTCTTAGCTGGCTGAGAGTAATCTCCTGCCAAGTGACGACGTCATCATTGCCGTATCAGCATTTGTTCCTTTTAACCTCAATAATCTGCTTACACGGCTTCATCTGTGTGTCGTCTCTGCTTGCGAAGCAGATTGACTGGAGAAAGGAATGCTTAGCTCATGAACTTCACATGACATACCACATAACCTATTCTTATCCGTGTGTGCAATGCAATTTTAGTTAAGGACTTGCAATCGTTTTAAAATGAATAAACAAAATAAGCAAATAAAATTTCTATAACAACAAAATGAATTAATTTTTTTTCTGAACCTCATAGACAATTAGAGTCAATAATTCAGCTTATGACATGGGTAAACGGACATTTAGAATTATCAAGTTATGGATATGAAATATTTACTTGCAACATTAGTCTATCACAATTCAAGTAAAATCACATTTATGGGAAAATGTCACATTTTCTTGAAAAAACCAAAGTTTATATAGAAATTAGTTACATAGTGGGTTCTTTCGTTGCATCGCCTGCCTATAAATAAAGTTTTAAAAATTAACCTCAGAGGATGCGCGCGAGAAAATTGAATATGAAACTTTTGTTAGGGCACATAGGATCAGATTTTATCACAACTTAATTTCAGTTAGCATAGAGAAATACAGAATCAAGATTAATCTTCTCTTTGACTCTTATGTTGCCTGGCAATCTTACAAATCGCTCCGTTTTCCACTTCTTTGTCTAGTAATTTACTACCAGTAATATCGAATTTTCTTTGGGATTTGTATTGATATCTGTTTATTTTTTATAATTATGGATATTTTTACAGTCATCATAGACCTGGATAGGTTCACTCATTGTTAATGCCATGGATAAAAAAGTTTGTACAGCTGACTCTTTTGAATTCCAAAATATCAGCGAATTCATGTGGGTTAAGTCTGGTCTAAATGGCTCTCTCCCCTCCCCTGTATTTGGATGTCGTCTGAATTTACTTTGCCCTTGTGACAAGTATAATTTCACTTGCAGGCTGATTAATGGAACCTGTTACAGTATCCTTCAATACGAGAGTTTCACATCGCAACTTCAAAAAATCGTTCGTCGCTGCGGACGACGGCAGTCGAGTAACAACCGCCTACAATGTGAAAGGAATAAGCACCATCATGGACTTCTTCGACCGACACCGTATCTCGTCGTTAATCTCGTTTTAATGCGGAACGCTCCGGCGGCTGTCGGAAATCGACTACAAAAGGGACATACTTCCGACAATTACGACCCGAAGGATATTCAACTCTACTTTGCTGGCGAAGGACTCGTGCTGGGGATGATTTTATTCATTGCGAACGAAATCGTGTAGCTTAGGATGCAGAGAATAAATATGAGCGCAAAAAAGAACGTTGGACCCGCCCAGGCAAATTTTCCCCTTGTTTTAACCATTGAAATTGGCCGTTTCATTTGGCTATAGGTGGTTGTCTGGAACTGTGTAATGGACGAAAAGTTGTTCAAAAGCTAGTTAAATGTAAAGTAGTATAACCTCGGTCATGTATCCTATATATATAAATGATCATAAATAACAGAATCGAAATATATCTTTGCGTGTACGCAATAGGAATCTATTTAAAGTGCACATATATTAATCATAATTATATGAAACCATATACATATGTATAAACAAATCAGGTAGCCTATAATCAATCTGTTACCTTTTATCTTACCAATATCTGCAGTTATATATGAGTTAGTATATGGATTAATGAATCAGATATATAACATTTAGCATAAAAATTAACGAATCAATCAGCATAAACATTAATAATTTTATCAATTCATATATGAAATTTTTTATCAGTTAAAATATGATTTTTATCATGTTAATCTTCATTCTATGCAATTGTCAGAGTACATTAGTATTTTCTGTAGCATATGTATCTTAATGAAATGAAGTGAAAAACTGTATCATTATATATCACGTGATCACTATTATTTACCAATATCATTGTTTTATATTTTATTACTTGAATCAATTCATGTACACCATGAATTTTTACTTACTTATATATATATATATATATATATATATATATATATATATATATATATATATATATATATATATATATATATATATTCACATAGTGTCTGTATCACACTCCTATAAGTCAAATGCAAGTCAAGTTTGAGTAATATTCAGTAGTTGGTTTTGGTAGCTGACCGAGCTAATGTAAGTGTTTAAATAATAAAAATATGGAATGTTAGTCCATATATATAAAAGACTAAAACTAAAGAGGTCAACCAGATTGCTTGCAGGAATGTGATCAGACTAGAGACGCTAAAGATGACTTATACAATAAAAGTAGGCTAAGATAACATGCCGTCACCTGTAGTCATTCATTTGTTTATAAACTCTAGTCCAAGCTCCCTGCTTGAGACAACTACCGCGACCTATAATTCAAACGGCCTACGTGATCTGTAGCGTGTCTCATTTTGATTGTGTGTTCGTATGTAACTATGTCATCTGATTGTATGTTCATATGTTCGAGCTACTATCTGCTTCCTTCATAACTTGTAACAGAGATGGTAGACGAGCAGAATAGAGTTAGCTATCGTCATTAGAAGACCTGTACCTCTTTACCTAAGCTTTATCATGTAGAGAGAATAGAATTAGCCATCATCATGGCAGAAGCGATCAAGCTATCGTCATTAGAAGACTTGTACAAACATACCTGATCTTCACCATGTAAATTCAGAGAATATAAGTATTTTTGTACTTCGTGGTTTCTACTAGAACCTAACCTCATCACCGAATCATCATGAGTTTAACACATCGTCGTCATAAACAAGAAGATAATCCCGACTTCGTAAGTGATCTACAAACCCCAAGACACTCCATTGAATATAGAAGTGCAATACCAACCGACTTAGCGTAAGATTATCGCAAGTCTAACATTACCTCATAGGGCACCTTATTATACAAGGCAAAAGCCCTAAAATATATATATATATATATATATATATATATATATATATATATATATATATATATATATATATATATATAATTTCATTTCGTGTTATATCATATTTCATTTTGCTAATTAATTTCCCAATGCATCTCAGTGTTTTGTAAATTGCCCCACATTTCATATGCATTGACAGTAAGTCAGTGGTAACTGTGCCCAAAATAAATCAGTTTAACCATATTTCAGTTGACTTTGATAAAAGGGAGATACATAAATGTGTCAGTAGAGTCTGTTGTAGCTGGTCGCAAGGTTGCACCTGTTTCCAAGCAATTATTGTGACTTTCCCGTCAGTGCTGTCTGCATTTCAAAGAGAGGAGATACAGAAGGAATTCAAGCAAATCCTCTGAATGAAGTCAGGAGAAAAAGAAAAACAGAGATTTTCTCATTTCAAAGGGGGTGACGAGTTAAAAATCCAAGCACTTCACTGACACTAGAAGAAACCTTGGGTGAGAAGGTAGCATATTTTGATGAAGGGAGGAGTGTTTGATGGGCTTGTAATAAATTTTATGAGATTGCAACGGACAGGTTTAAACTCCCATAAAAGAGGATAAACTGTAAATACATTCTTTCCCAATCAGAGCTACTGAAAGGAAACCAAAGCTCCCGGAGAATTTGAAGGATCCATGTTATGGAGTCCAAGAACTTGGAACAAATGGGAAATGAAGGCACTATGTACACTTCTCAGAAGCTAGTAAAAAATCAACTGTTATGACAAGAATAGGAAAAAAGGGAATCTCTCTCAGGATTCTCCTCACATGCACTTCAATTGCTCTCAAGCCTAATTGTAACCCACTACCCCTCACACCTGACTCATGTGGCCTTCTGTAGTTCTGTTTTGTGGTTTCTGGTTCCAGTGATGTGGATCTTAAATACCCAATACATGAAGATTCTTGGAGGTTACCTTACTATTCTCTGATATTTCTATAGTACTTGGCATTACCAAATGTGGTAATTTTGTCCTGTTGCATACATGTTACAGCCTAGGGGCTTTTATGAAATATGACACTAATAGCTGTAATGGTAATTGCTGTATAGCAAAGAAAGGTAAAGGAAAGGAAAACGCATCTTCAAGAAATTCTGCAGCAAGGAGGCATTCGTGCCGGTGTTGGAGGTGCCTGGGTGTGTTGGGGAACGCAACAGGCGCCGAAGTGTCGTGAGAAACGCCGCGATTTCTGATGTAATACTTCGTCCAGATCCTCCTAAGAAGTTCTAGTAATCTCGGGAGCCTGTGACGTTCGTGCTCCACCTCCCCCGTAGGCCACGCCCCCAGGTCACCGTATAAATACGACTGATGAAGTAGGAGGAAGCAGATCATCAGTAAGAGCCACAGATCAGATTATCAGTGAGAGATCAGCAGCAGAGATCGTCAGAGAGAGATAAGAGAAGAAGGAACATACGAAGGATCAGAGAGAAAAGGGCGCCCGAGAATTGGTCGAATTCTGGTCAAGTCGTCGTCGGGAGTGGACGACCGAGGCATTTCGACGTAGAGCAAGCCTTGAGAGAAGAAACTTTCTACTAGAGATTTCGAGGAGTTCTTGCCCTTCGAGTATCAAGAATAGACATTGCCTTCCGCAGTTCGGAGTCAAGAAGACGACTAAAGTTCCACCGTTCTCCTTTGTGAAGCCATCGCTTCGAGTAGCAAAGCTGGCCAGCAAGTATTTGAATTACCTCACTTCTTCCCCAGTTCACGCATTGAAAGATTTTGCTTTTTTTATGTAAATAAGAGACAGCATTCTGCATTTATCTTTGTTAGTAAGCTTGTAAATAAACCTTTGTTGTGTTAGTGTTTCTTTCTATATTCGTATCACTGTTGGTGAATTCCTTTTTGTTTATTTTACTATTGAACTTGGAGCGGACCTCTGTCTCGGTTCGTAACATTGTGGTGACCTCGCTTAGAATATATTCAACTGTTGGTGTTGAATTCTTTTTGTTTATCATTATATCAAACTTGGAACGGACCTCTCTCTCTCGGGGTTCGTAACATTGTGGCGACCTTGGCCAGTAATATTCAGCACTTTAACAGTTTGAAACAGGGAAAATATTGAGTCGGGTAAGCTACTAGGTCTAGAGGGGAATGATCTCCGTGAGTATGTTGAAAAGAAAGAAAGAGAAAAGTATGAGAGAGATGAAAGAGCGGCTGAGAGAGAAGTAATGAAAATGCAGCAAGAGAGAAAAGCAATGAAAATGCAGCAAGAGAGAGAAGCAATGAAAATGCAGCAAGAGAGAGAAGCAATGAAAATGCACCAAGAAAGAGAAATGTTGGTAATGCAGCAGGAAGAAAGAGAGAAAGAGCGTATGCATGAGCAGGAAGAAAGAGAGAAAGAACGTATGCACGAGTTGGAAATTGCTCAGTTAGGCCAAAGTACTCGTAACAGTTGGACAGACGAAAACAAAAATGGAGCTGATAGGTTAGGCATGAGTGCAGTGTTGAAATTGGTACCAAAGTTTGATGAGGAAGATGTTACGACATATTTCATGTGTTTTGAGAAGTTAATGGAAAGAGTAGGTTCTCCTAAAGAAACGTGGACTTTATATTTACAGTCAGTTTTGAGTGGTAGGGCGCTTACTGTGTATAGTTGCATGTCTAAGGAGGAATGTGATAATTATGATATTGTGAAAGAAACTGTTCTTAGCCCGTATAGGCTAGTACCGGAGGCATACCGTAAGAAATTTAGAAATTTGAGAAAGATGGAAATATTACGTATGTAGAATACGGTAAGAAGTTAGAAAGGCTGTTTTTTGATTGGTTAACTTCTGCTAAAGTTGAGGATTTTGATAGTTTGAAGAACTTAGTGTTGTTAGAAAGCTTCAAAGGTAACGTATCCCCTGGGATTAAGCTTTATATAGAAGATAGGCGAGAAGTATCTTTCGCAGGAGCAACTAGGTTAGCAGACGAATATAGTCTAACTCATAATTTGAGTGTTAGTAAAAAACGAAGTACAAAACAGTAAAGGTTTCAGTCCTAGTAATAGCAATGCGAGTAAAAGTGACTACTCCTGTTATACATGTGGAAAACCTGGTCATACGTCTAAGGTTTGTAAGAGTAAAATGGCATCTAGTGGCTCAGAATTAACTTGTTTCCGATGTAATGGGAAAGGGCATTTAGCGAGAAATTGTGCAGTAGAAAGGAAGGAAGGTAAGAAACCAGTGTCTCTAGTTTACTTTTCCTCAAGTAGGAATGATGTGATGAGAGAAACTAGGAAAATTTTTGTTGAATTTCTGTCAGAAGGCGTAGTTTCCTCTCTTGGAGGAGTGTTTTCGAGAGAAGTAGTCTTGCTTCGAGACACAGGAGCTGCTGTCTCACTGATTAGGAGAGAGAGTGTGGCAAACAGGGCAAAAATCGATTTGGGAGAAAAAGTCATGTTAGGTGGATTTCCTAACACTTGTGTTCTTTGTCCTTTGTTGAAGTTGAATTTAGAAAGTCAGGTAGTGTCAGGAGAAGTGAAACTTGCAGTTGTTGACAGTTTGCCTGTTGATGGCGTTGACATTATTGTCAGTAATGACTTAGCTTTATCCAAGAATGTGAATCCTGTCGTGAGTGATATTCCAGTGCCTGAAATGGTAGTAACTAGGTCAGGTTTAGATACAGACATAGACTAAGGTCATAATTTGTTCGTGGATTCGAATGAGAGTGAGTTTGTGGATTCGAACGATAATGAGTTCGTGGATTCGAACGAGTGTGAGTTCGTGGATTCGAACAAGAGTGAGTTCATGGATTCGAACGAGTGTGATAGAGGTGGTGAGGTTGATCTTGGCATGAGTGGGGCTGAGAAACCTGACTCTATTGTTGACAGTGATAGCCAAACGGAAGGTGTAGCTGTCGAGGGTAACGTAGTAAATGTACCGGTATCTAGTACTAGTTACAGTGATGAATTAGGCGCTAACCTCGTGAATAAAGATGAGCTAGTCAAGTTGCAGAGAGAGGATGAGACACTAACCCGAATTTTTTAATGTGAGCTGGATGATGATCTCGATGATACGTGTAAGGAAACTTTGTTTAAAGGACGAAGTTTTGTATCATTATGTTAGTCCTAAGTCAGGTAGTAAAGAGGAAATCACAGAACAATTAGTAGTTCCTAGGAAGCTTCGTGAGCTAGTTTTGAAGTTAGCACATGATGAGCAAGGACATTTAGGAGTAAATAAAACTTTCAGGTCTATTAGTAGGGCGTAATTTCGGCCTAAAATGAGAAGTGATGTGAAGAGGTATGTTTTAAGCTGTCATGAATATCAAATTGCCGGGAAACTGATTCAAGTAATTCCCAGAGTTCCGTTGTGTAATATTCCTTCAGTAGGCGAATCTTTTGAAAATGTATTTATCAATATGGTCGGACCTTTGTCTAGAAGTAAGGTAGAGAAGATTACATAACTAATCTTGAGTATTATAAAAACAATTTAAGAGATGGTTGCAACTAGTGAAGGAGAACAGAAGTCAAGGGGGGACTAAACAGAAACATGATCTCAGAGCAAAAGAGACAAATTTGTGTGTAAGAGATAAAGTTTTAGTACTAGTCCAGAAAGAAGGTTCCGCTTTACCTTACAAGTTCGAAGGTCCTTTTTCAGTGTTAGAGGAGAGGGGAAATATACATTTTAGGATTAATATGGGTAAGAGTAGAGCAAAGTCAGTGAATGTGACAGTGTTACTGAGAGAAATTAGTTTTGAGAAAACGCAAGAGGTGTTTTAGCATTTCAAAGTTTTAATCAGAGATCAGAAAACAGAAAAAGTAAGAGAAAAGGATAATGTGATAGCTAATAGCCTCTCTAGAGTTTTCAGAATGAGTAGCCTAATGACCGTTTTCTGTTTTCGCACGGATGAGTATGTGAGTGGAGAAGTGTGCGTGTTTGATTGGATAATAGCTTTATGCAGAATTGTACCCCTGCTGTTTAATTCTTGTTTCTCTTTAAAAAAAAATAAAATCAGTTGATTTCATTATTTTTCTCTTTTTGGGGGGACGTGTAATGGTAATTGCTGTATAGCAAAGAAAGATAAAGGAAAGGAAAATGCATCTTCAAGAAATTCTGCAGCAAGGAGGCATTCGTGCAGGTGTTGGAGGTGCCTGTTCTCATGATTGTTCTGGAATTGTCGGGCGTGTTGGGGAACGCAACAGGCGCCGAAGTGTTGTGAGAAACACTGCAATTTCTGATGTAATACTTCGTCCAGATCCTTCTAAGAAGTTCTAGTAATCTCGGGAGCCTGTGACGTTTGTGCTCCACCTCCCCCGTAGGCCACGCCCCCAGGTCACCGTATAAATACAACTGATGAAGTAGGAGGAAGCAGATCATCAGTAAGAGCCACAGATCAGATTATCAGTGAGAGATCAGCAGCAGAGATCGTCAGAGAGAGATAAGAGAAGAAGAAACATACGAAGGATCAGAGAGAAAAGGGCGCCCGAGAATTGGTCGAATTCTGGTCAAGTCGTCGTCGGGAGTGGATGACCGAGGCATTTCGACATAGAGCAAGCCTTGAGAGAAGAAACTTTCTACTAGAGATTTCGAGGGTTCCTGTCCTTCGAGTGTCAAGAATAGACATTGCCTTCCGCAGTACGGAGTCAAGAAGACGACTAAAGTTCCACCGTTCTCCTTTGTGAAGCCATCGCTTCGAGTAGCAAAGCTGGCCAGCAAGTATTTGAATTACCTCACTTCTTCCCCAGTTCACGCATTGAAAGATTTTGCCTTTATTATGTAAATAGAGACAGCATTCTGCATTTATCTTTGTTAGTAAGCTTGTAAATAAACCTTTGTTGTGTTAGTGTTTCTTTCTATATTCGTATCCCCAGTTTCAACTGTTGGTGAATTCCTTTTTGTTTATTTTACTATCGAACTTGGAGCGGACCTCTCTCTCGGTTCGTAACATTGTGGCAACCTTGCTTAGAATATATTCAACTGTTGGTGCTGAATTCTTTTTGTTTATCATTATATCGAACTTGGAACGGACCTCTCTCTCGGGGTTCGTAACAATAGCCAAGAGGCTGTTCGTTCGTCTGTGGCAAACATGGATCCTGCTTTTTTCTTGATATTGTATTGTGTTTGTTCTTTGCTCCTTATGATGTTGTTCAGTTATTGGTACCTATTCTTAGCATATTAATGGCCTTGTATTTATCCTTAACTTTTCCATTTACTCTATCTTCATTTATTGATCTAACTTTGCTTGCAATATTTCTCTCATTTTTGTTGTAAGATTTTTGCTTGTGGATATACGCATCAAATCATTCTTTACTTGCACAGGTTCTTTTTTTCATCTCTATAGGTCCCGTTGGCCTTTTTCTCCCTTTTCTTGAATTTTTCGTGTGGAGTGTCATCATCATCGCCTCCAACACAACACTGGAGAACTCCGTGCAATTATGCCACTCCCATTGATTTCCATTCAGCTTTGGAGATAAGGGCTTGATGACGTCTTCCTTTTTCCTTCAACCAGGCATGGTGCTGCATCTATCAAAATAGAATAAAGATTTCACATTAACAAAAGGATAATCAAATGTGAATTAGCCTGCAGGGTTACTGTTGGCAGAGGTATTTAAGACATTTGGTTGGGGGACATTCTGGTGACTTGACGCCTGGTATCAGAAATTAGTCCAGTTTTACCTCAACAAAGAGTTAATCCACTCTTGATAAACAGATTGGGCTCTGCCATGTGTACAAAGACTCTCATTAGTGGTTTTTAACAACAGCATATGTCAGTTACTTTGTAAATCTCACCAGAGAAGTGGAATCCCTTTCAATGGGGTCTTGGTGTTTAGGTCAAGGCAGGCTCAAGCTATTTCCTTTGCCACTGAAGTCCATGACCACTGGGTCAAAAGGTAATTACACAACTACAATTCTGTGGTTACCTTTGTTAACCATATTTATTAGGTAAAAATTCAAAAGACAGGTAAATGGATGCTATAACTTGTGACTACATGAACTATTGTCATTTAGAGCTTTGCAGTTAAAACTTTATTACACTAATCACTGTAGTCTGCAAACCCGAAAATAGTCAGATTTACTATACTTCCAAAGAAGGCCTTGAATGTAAAAGTAGCATTACACAGACAATAGCAAGTGACGTTTCAGTACATCACAAATAAAGGAAGCATGGCTCAAGAGGAATCTATTTAGTGCCATTAAAGATTATATAGGTAACGTTTTGTCTGGGAGATGAACTGTAGCTGTCAAGACAAGTGAAGTTCAGGGTATTGCCGTTCTAGTAAGGTCCAGGAGTATGATTATACACAGAGCTCTTAGTTGGCATTGGTAGAGACCTTATATTGTAGGTGCAAAATCTCAGTTCATTAATACTTTTTCGAGCTTTAAAAACAGATCTTATCTGATTTGCTTCTTTAAGACATCATTTGAAAATTACTGTAGCTTGAAAACAGTTGTAAATTCTGAAAATATGTTCCTAGAGTAGGGACTAATGACTCATGACAGACGTATTGAACTATTTATTTATTAAACTAAAAGCACTCATGTTAGAAATTAGTTCCTTGACCTACAGGACTCATTAACAAGATCTTTGTGGTATAAATAACATCTGTTCTTACTCTGAGCATTAATTTCATGCAATTAAAGTAAAATCCTCTCGTTTATGTCCATTATTTATGATAAGATATTATATTATAAACCTGGAATTAAATGTTATTGTATGTGTAATAGTGACATTTGGTTTTCTGGTGGAAGAATACCAGTTATACTGGCAAGGGAGCAACAAAACAGTAAACAATATTTATTTTAGGGATAATTATATTTATACCTGGACAACTATTTTTCATAGAATGATTTCTTGATAGCTGATGTACATAAAATTATAAATCGACTATTCACTGATAGATGAGAGTTGGTAATGAAATTAAATGAAATGGTTTTAAGATTTCTGATGCAGCTTGTATCTGATGATGTATAAAAACATTCTTAATCTTGTAAACAACATCCAAGAAAAATGCTATATAAGTGAATAGTGTTTTCAAAGTGGTTTATATTTTATAAAGTGTATTGTATAAAATATAGAGGCAATTATGAAAGGATCATTTTTAAGAACAAAGTGAATACTTTTATGGCAACCAAATAAGTAGAATTCTGTAAGTATGAGAGACGTCACCATTATGCTTAACATGGGTAATCAAACGATGAGAAAAAGTGCGTCAGTATGGAGCTAAAGATGCTTAAGCACCATCCTCATCCCAACATGATGCCTTTCACAGAGCATTCAGGAGTTCAGTACAAGTTTGTGAGTGCCAAGCATCACTGCCCAAGCCAGGTTGAACTGATAGGTTAGCAGCCAATCATGGAGTAGCTTCCAGTCACATCCTAATATGTAACAGGCATCACCTCACATTGGGTCTTGGATTTAATTCATGACCAACTTACTTTTAACTATATGCCTTCCTTCATGACATATAAGTGGGCTAAATCCTGAGAGTAAATCAACTGGCTGCAGGATATGAGTGTACCTTGATCTTACACTGGTGTCTTGAAATAACCTGGTAGACAAGTGTGCCCTACCTGCCAAAGAGCCCCTAACAGCCTAACCCCAGCACTTCAGCTGTGCTTCACTCTCTTGAGATTAAAGTTCGTCCTCTGATACCTTGGTAGAGTACACATGAGTTTTCCATCAACACTTGTGATTAGCGGCCAAACTGTGGCCAAATTTACCAAAAAGTAAAGCCACTAATGCTGGCTAAGGTCATCCTTTGTAGACCCATCTTGGTTTGCACATACCCCCTGGCTATAGACAGGGTAACTGTGGCCTTGCCTACTGAAAAAAACAAAGCCACTGAGGGACTAAATATAGTGTATAACTCCGGCTCACTCTCTCCAGAGAGCCTTAAAGATAGCAAAACAATAGCACAGTAGACCCACCCTTGCCAACGCTGAAGGAACTCCCTTAGCAGAACTATAGAAGAAGGCTGACTAGTTACTGGAGGCATCCAAGGACTCACAACACAGTGCCCACAGCATCTTTGAAGCTGGAGAAGACAACAACCATTGGGAGTTCAAAAATTAGAATAAAAAACATTGACAATACAATTCACAGAAAAAACAAAAAAGGTAAAGCCAGCAGAATATTAAAAAGTTAAAATTGTCTTAAAAAGGAAGTTTTGCACAAAAGATACAAAGGAACAGGCAAAACACTAAGAAATAAAACTGAAATCAATAAATGATAGGAATCATAATAATAAAAATTGGAACCACAATAAAAAATTATTTAAAGGTGTGGAGAGAACATGTGAGTATGACACAAAGGGAGACAATGTAGAATACAAAATACAAGAAAAACAGCAAACATTATTAAGACAGGCGCAAAGAAACAGCCAAAGTCTAAGTGTTCAATCTTGGAAAAAGTTGTTTTATCATTTAAGACTCAAGTAGTGGCAATTCGAGTTGGCTCAAAGCTCTTCCAATTATACTGAATTTTTTTATTTTCAATAGAAGTCATTCAAATTTTAGTATGATTTCTGATATAAGAATGTTCGGGGTTGGAGATTTTCCCCAGTTTGAAAACTTGCCCCTGTGAGATTATATTCATATTTCAAGAGTTTTCAAGTAGATCCAACATGAATCCCTGAGTTACTCTAGGAGCACGAATACTTATACACCATTCCAGAAAGTATAATAGCACAATCTCTAAATTTAAACATGCAGCCAATAGTCAGGAGGTTAACAGGAACAAGTTTCAAGTTCAAAGCACCAATATGTTTTTGTAGTTGTCTTTCTGTTACAATATTTTAAACAATTGTTTTCCTTCAAAGGTAGTTTTTGATACCTATAATTATATACTAAGCAAGAGGTTTATCACAGAATTTCATAGTCCCACGGTATCCAAGTAACCGTAGTGTCATGATATCCAGTTCAGAACAAAATTTATCAACATCATATGCTCAACACCTTTATTCCTCCTGAGCTGTGAAGGCTTTGTCCGACACACCCATATGGATGCAATAAAATGGTGCACTGAGAGCAATTCTTCAGACACCTCATTTCAAGATTTGGTGAAATCCAGTGGCCATCCAGACTACCGGATCTAACCTCAGTGGACTTCTTGCTTTGGGGCTACCGTAACGAAAGGGTGTGTGCAAGAACTAAAACCAAACATCTGTCA
This sequence comes from Macrobrachium nipponense, assembly GCF_015104395.2. Classification (NCBI taxonomy): domain Eukaryota; kingdom Metazoa; phylum Arthropoda; class Malacostraca; order Decapoda; family Palaemonidae; genus Macrobrachium; species Macrobrachium nipponense. The sequence continues at coordinate 77,362,817 of NC_087209.1, forward strand.
AAAGATTGCGGCCATTCCGGTTGATATGCTAAGTTGCCCTGTGGGAGGATTGAGGGAGAGAGAGCCTGCAAATGTTCTCTCCATGGTGGCGAACATCTGAGGGATGTATAATATTCAAATCTTAGGTAATATAGTGAACTCTTGTCATCTACTTATGTAATAAGTTTTTATACACAATGCCATTATGTATAAAGTTACAGAAAGGACTTTATTTATAGCAAGATATGGAGGAGTTATGGGAGTTTTATTTGACAACGTCCTTGAGAGAGAGAGAGAGAGAGAGAGAGAGAGAGAGAGAGAGAGAGAGAGAGAGAGAGAGAAAGTTTTGTGGTTTGTGCTGCTGTTAAGATCGTTAACATGTATTTGTTTTTTTATTTTCCGTAAGAGAGAGGGTGTAATTGGTGAATGGATGGCTAACGATTGAATTGGCTGTTGGTGCAGTTGGTGTTAGTTGTTAGAGTTCTGTGTTTTGGAGTCAGTCTTTAGGCAGAGCCTGTGAAGATCAGTAGTGTTGGCAGCGATCTGTGAAAAGTGTTGAAGGCATTGAAAGTCATATAGCCTAAGTTGTGTGTTAATGATTTGTTGTTGGATGTTGTCAAGTTTGATATTAATTGCTTTAGAGTCATTGTGCCTGTGTTAAATTTGTTGTGCTTGTGAGTTTCTGATGAGTTATATGTGAGTTTTTATAGTTGGGGGTTGTTGTTGGGGAGCTATTGTGGTTTCTGATTGTGGTTGTGAGTTGTTGAGGGTTGTTGTTGGTAAGCTGTGGTGATTTCTTGGTGTTGTTAGTGGGTGTGTGTGTTGGCTTGTTGTCTTGTTGTTTTTTTGTATTAGTGATTGTTTGTGCAGTGGTCTTTTATTGTAGTTGTATTCCTTGTTTGTTGTTGTGTTAAGTTGTGGTTGTGTTCCTTGGCTGTTTGCTGTGTTGTTTAGTTGTGGTTGTATACCTTGGTTGCTGTTCAGTTGTGGGGTTGTGGTCCTTGGTTGTTGGGTTGTGTGGTTGTGGTTCTTGTCTTTGTTATTGGTGTTGTCTCAGCGACCTCGACCAGCGGACAGCACAGCATAGCCCTGAGTATCTGCAGTTGTTTGTGTTTTTCTTTTGTTCTTTGTGAAGGTAGTTCAATTGTCCTGCGTGTATTCCGTAGTGTAAAGAGGAAAGTGTGACTGAAGGTGAGTTTGGTAGCTGGGATGGTTTAAGTTTATGTGGGGGGGATTTTGCCCGCTTGTTTTTAAGCTTGTGATCCCGCCACAAAGAGATCCATCCGCAGTTAATCCAATTTAGGTCACTCCCATTGATGATAATCTTCTTTAATCCTCTGAAGCGTTGGTTAAAGGAAGACCTTCAACCAAACCTTAAGAGGATTAAAGAAGAATTATCAGTGGGAGTGAGTGGCCTAAATTGGCTTGACTGTGGAAGGATTTCATGGTATAATTACCACCTTTTCCGTAACTTTTCTCATTCATCTACTGAAGAGAGAGACAGCAGTCTCTGAAATATAGTACTTTCTTTTCATATTTTGGCGTTTTCATGGGCTCCTTTTATCAGACGGATTTCTGTTGTAACAAAATTTTTACCAGTCACACACACACACACACACACACACATATATCATACATACATACAATACATACATACATCATACATACATACATACTAAATACATACATAATACATACATACATACATACATACATATATATATATATATATATATATATATATATATTTATATGTATATATATATATATTTATATATATTTATATATATGTAAATATATATATAATATATATAATATACTTGTGTGTCTATACATACATGTACATATATGTTTATATATGCATGTTTTAATAATTGTGTTTGTCTTTGGTCATGTAACATAGCTGTAGAGCTATTTTGATGAAGTTAATAAAACATTAGTATTAGAAGTTGATGGAAAGGTAGAACATCTACAATTACAGATTGGTAGTAGTAATGATATAACACTAATATCTTCATAAAAATGATAAATTATACATATCAGTCGATGCTTGTCATTAAAGTTCGTTTGTATCGAATAGCGGTAGAACCCATTATCAGGGCATAGCTTTGGTAAAATATCTCGATAAGATTTTATCAGAGGTTTTCAATACAATGAACACACGAAGATCATTATTCCTTACTCATTTATTTAGTGTTCAAGCAATCGTCTTTGGTGTACATCTTTTCTCGATGTCGAATATAGTACTTCCTTTATCTTCAAAAAGTGTAACGATAGTCAGTGAAGGATAAGGGCCAACAACTTTGTCACAAGAATGTAGCATTGTTAAATCCCCCTAGTGGGGTAGAGCCATCAGCGCACCCTCATGCGGTGCACTGTAGGCATTGCTTAGGTTCTTTGCAGCGTGCCAGTGATTGCCCTGTGGCCTAAATACTATATTCAGTTCAATTCATTGTTGAATATGCGAGCGATCTGTGTTGAGAGAATTCAATCATTCAGATGGTCCGTCTGCGCAAGTGGGCGGAGCCTCCTCACCTGCCGGTTGGAGGGGGAATTGTCTTATGAACGCAGAGCGGCAGAGGGAAAGTGAGCCAGAACCGTTCAGATTCAGGACGTTCCTCCCTTTCAGGTTGAAAAGTCGCGAAGTCACTGCATGGCATGGCGGCGTTTTCTGCAGGACCTTGGATGATATTCCTCGTAGTTGGTGAGTTACCTTGAACGTCCTCACCAATGTGACATTTACAGCTCACGAGAGAAGTTATAAATAATTATAGTTACCAAATATGAAAATACATCAGTGTCATTTTCACAATTCTCATGCAAACGAGTATTGGCCTTTCCATGCGTCCTGTGCCTACAGGAACCCAATTGACACCGTCACCCCCACCGGTCATGTTCAAACCATCCCCATCTCCCCTTCATCAGTGTCAAATCCTAATCACATTTGATTTAGTCTAAACGAAAATTTAAATGTATTGTCTAAACTTTGGACGATGCACTTAAGTTTTCGTGGTCTTCCTCGACAGAAACATGATTAAATGTATATTTTTTATAGCAGACATTCATATTATTTCATACTGAACAGCATATAGAAAAGTTCTATATTTTGTAAAATTTAAGACAAATTTTGCAGTGCAATCTTTTATTGGGCAAATCCCGCTTAACATATTGTAATTCCCCTATATAGTTATCTGTAAGTATCAACCCTGACGAATGACGTTGGTCTAGTAATTAATAGGGTGGAAAGGTTATGTATAATATCACAGCCAATGTCACATATCCAAGAGGGTTTTCCTCAATACACGCATACCGCGTCCGGGTTGTTTGTTGTGCTGTACCTTGTAAGTTTTTTTTTCGCAATAACTTGTTTCTCTTTCTTAACAGGTGTTTACTACGCGGATTCTGTGTGCATAGACAAATCAGAGGACACATCCTATGGTAGTTACACCTGCCCCGACAGCAGACACATTGAAGACACCGAGCTGTGCGAAAGTAAGGATTTCATTTATGGGCTATTATTATTCTAGCTCATTTTGTCTTTCGTTGTCTCTTGCCATCTTCTCGGGTAGGTATTGCCTGTGCTTTCGTACCTTATTAGAATTAGACGAGTGAGTTTGCTATATAATGGGTAAAAAGAGTTCGGTATGGGGACAAATATCTCCGTAGCGTCTCTTTGGCCCCTAGCTGCAGTCCCTTTCATTCCTTTTACTATACCTCCGTTCATATTCTGTACCTTCCTTCTTACTTTCCATCTCCTCCTAACAATTGTTTCATAGTCCAACTGCGAGGTTTTGCTCCTGTTGCACCGTTGGCTTTTGGCCTAAATTCTGCCTTCCTTATGTAAAAAGAGAATACAGACTAAAGAAAGATTTTACGCTTCCTAATCAAGTATATTATGTCTATATTATGTGTCATTTTATATGCAGCAAGAAGCGATGCTGTGGAAGAATGCGGAGATTCGGAAAATCCAATCAATGCTGTGGAGGTCCTGACGTCACATCTTCCCCCTTATGTCAAGTATTTCGCCTGTGCTGAAGGCATGGAGTGGGACTCTGGCTCGCCTGGTGGTCAGGTGGCTCAGTGTCTTGACGGTAATTGGACAGAGATACCCGACTCTTGCGTTGAAGGTAAGCTGACGCTGGTACTCAAAAGAGAAATTCAATTGTTTGTGTATGTGTGCGTGTGTGTGTTAGAGAGAGAGAGAGCTGCTGTGGAGAGCTGCAATATCTCTAGTCACAAATGCACTAATTTGTTTGTTTTTCTTCTGCAGTTACGGTACACACGCACACACACACACACAAATATATATATCTATATATATATATATATATATATATATATATATATATATATATATATATATATATATATATATATAAGTGTGTGTGTGTGTAAAACAATGATATAGTTGACAGTCATTTTACAATTTCATTCTAACAAACATCTTTCATATCCAGCAAGGTCATAATAACCACATACTTACTCATATGAATTGATATATATATATATATATATATATATATATATATATATATATATATATATATATATATATACAGCCGAAACCCTCTTTTTTCACAGGACAGATGCGCAAGGTGGGTTTCCTCCATCGAGTAATATCTTAATTATTCTTCAGACACGAAAAAGCTGTCCTGTCAATACGTTCTCGCCTCCGCAGTTAATAAACGATAAATCTGAAGAGAAACTCCGAAAAGTAGGAGGAAGAACATTGATTTGGTTTATTTGTAGAAATTTAAGGCAGAGAAAATATGAAGTTGAGGTTGTTGGGCGGTAAGATAAAGAGATCCACAAAAAAGATGAAACACGAGGACTAAAGATGGACATGGGAGAAAACCCCGGTTTAACCAGACCACTGAGCTGATTAGCAGCTCTCCTAGGGCTGTCCGAAGGATTAGATATTTTTTTTACGTGGCCAGGAACCAATTGGTTACCTAGCAACGGGACATACAGCTTATTGTGGGATCCGAGCCACTTTATATCGAAAAACGAATTTCCAATCACCAGAAACAAATTCCTCTGATTCCACAATGGCAGAGCGGGGAATCCATCTCACGACTGCCGAATCGGTAGGCGAGCACGTGACCCACTCGTCCAACGAGGAGCTCCCAGTTACACTAAGAAGTCATAGTTGAGAGAGAACAGGAAGCAAGACTGATGAAGGGAAGCGGGAATGGACGTCAAGTAAAAGGTTTAGAAATGGGCGCAACTAGGTCCCGAAGGGACGCAGCGAACAAGCCTTCAGGAATGCCTACAGTGTACCCCGTGAGGTGTACTGAAGGCACTGCTCCTTAATATAGTTTTAGTACATCATGTCTATTTATTCTTGACAAAAACGAATAAAGTTACAGATATATAGATTTTATCATGAACATAATTCTAAGAACTAGGAGCTACGTGGAAATAAGACACTCGTGTATCTTAAAATATGATTATTGTGGTTTGCATATTCTCATATCAAGAAGGTTGCAGAATAGTTAAGAATTCATACATATCTGGACTCTGTCCTCCGCCAGGGTTGAATGATTCAGCCTTAAACACTCTTGAAAACCTGGGTCCTTCAGTCATTCAGAAACCCTCACACTTGGCTGTTAGGGATGAGACTCGGTGAGACACCCAGGGTTTTATTTACTCACCAGGACACAATTTTAAGATCCTGAGTAAAAATGCTGACAAATCTGATCTCAATGTCCGGTCCCTTTCCATCAGAAGGTAGACCAAAGAAAACTCTGGACGTTAAATTTTGCCTGCTGATCTGTTTACCAAATAGCAGTTTTACGTTCTTCAAGGATTTCACACACGCCGTTCTGGTTCTTGTATGATTCGCTTGCGTTTCAGTCATCAGGCCATAGCAAGGGTAGTCACTGAATACTCTCGGCTTTCTTTTTGTAAACCCCCATTGTGGGAGCTTACAATGTATCTTTGGTATTCTTTTCAAAACTTACGATAGGATCGAAGGCTTTCCGAAGCTGTGCAGGTAAATGAATTATGTTCTGGTTATTAGGACTGTATTCTTGTTCATGCAGAAAATTCAATTTCCAAATGAACTGCCCCTCTCTCTCTCTCTCTCTCTCTCTCTCTCTCTCTCTCACCTCACGGGGTGCACTGTAGGCGTTACTAAAGGTTATTTGCAGCGTCCCTTCGGCCCCTAGCTGCAACCCCTTTCACTCCTTTTATTTTACTTCCATTCATATTATCTATCTTCCATCTTGCTATCCACCTTCTCCTAACAAAAATTGCTTCACGTTGCAGCTGCGAAGTTTTCCTCCTGTTACGCCTTTCGAACCTACATACCTACTCTCAATATCCTTTCCAGTGCTGAATGACATCATAGGTCCCAGCGCTTGGCCTTTGGCCTCAACTCCATATTGGACTCTCTCTCTCTCTCATATATATATATATATATATATATATATATATATATATATATATATATATATATATATATACATACATATATATATATATATATATATATATATATATATATATATATATATATATATATATATATATATACATATATATATATATATATATATATATATATATATATATATATATTATATATATATATATATATATACATATATATATATATATATATATATATATATATATATATATATATATATGTGTATATATATGAATGTTTTATATATATATATATGATATATATATACATATATATATATATATATATATAATATATATATATATATATATATATATTTGTCTTATCACATTACCGTGATTCATATATACGCATTGAGCTACAAATGTCCTTCAATATCTAATTTACTCTACTTCGGAATTAATATATTTTCATATATGTTAATCGAAGGGGAATATTTTAGTTGATAATAATTTCGTCGGCTCATGGGCGCAAACCTATATATGATGACGGAAGATCAAATATTATGGAAAAGTTGGATTTTTTAATGTCAGAATTTCTGGAAATGAAGAAAAGAACAACATACCAGAACATGAAAGAGACATGGGAAAATCCTTATTACTACCAATATTAAATGAAGGAGAAAACACGCAAACCATCATAGTGATGAATGCGCAGGGTCTAGTTACGAGTAACTCAAAAAGAAAAATAGAGTACTTAGAAGAACTAACCCAAATTGAAAAGAAAATAGATATAATGAATATAAGTGAAACCTGGTATTCCCAAGAGACTAGGAATGATGATCAAATAAAAGGGTTCCAAACTTATAGATCAGATAGAAAAAATAGGAATCAAGGGGGAACCGCAATATATGGGAAAGACAAAAAACAAGGAAAAATATATGAGAAATATAGTAACTCAGAATGTGAACTAATAGCGGTAGAATTTGAATCTGAAAAATTAATGAACACAGTAATATATAGACCTCCTAATACTAAAGAGTTTGACTTAATAATAGAAAAATTGGATGATATATGTAGAAATCACAAGGACTGGACTATTCTCCTATCTGGAGACTTCAACTTTCCTTTCGTAGACTGGAAAGAACGAATAAGAGATTGTGGTTGTACTTATACATATAAAAAAGAGAGTAATAGTAGTGCAGAAGATAAGAGGCAATTCGAAAAGCTATTAGATATGCTACTAGAATACAACATTCAACAAATAAATCACCTGCCAACAAGAAAGGAAAATACTTTAGACCTAGTATTTGTGAACGAGATGAATTATGTTTAAGAAATAATAGTTTATAATGCGAGTATTTCAGACCATAATGTCATAGAATTAACAGTCCATTCCAAAGCAAGTGAAAACAGAGATAAGCAAGAAATGAAAAAGTGGGAAGGATATGGAAAATACAACTTCTACAGTAAAAATATAAAATGTTCAGAAATAAATGAAGAATTAAACAAAGATTGGCATAACATTTTCGTAAGTGATGACATAAGGGTAAATACGGAGATATTATATAAAATATTAGAGAAAATAGTGGATAAATTATACTGAAGAAGAAAAGTAAACATCAGTCATGCATACCAAGAGACAGAAGGATCAGAAAGTGGAAAAAAGGTCTTGCAAAAGAAAAAATGCATGGAAAGTTATAGAACTAAAAAGTAAGATAGAAAATGCAGAACAAAAGATTATACATTCAAAAGAAAATGAAAAACGGGACTTGGAAGAAAAAAACCCTAATAAATATCAAGCAAAACCCCAAACTATTATACTCATACGCGAAAAAGATGAATAAAAGAAGAATAGAAATTGGCCCTCTAAGAATTGAAGGGAGATTAACGAATGAAAAAAGGAAATTTGCAACATATTGGCAGAACGATATAGAGAGAATTCACCCCTAGAATAGATAATGAAGATAATGATATAGAAGTAAGGGACGAAAATAGTGAATATTTAGCTGACATAGATATTAATGAAGCTGATATTGTGCAGGCTATTAATGAAATTAAAAATGGAGCTGCAGCAGGGCCTGATGGAATTCCTGCTATTTTGTTAAAGAAAGTAGTTCATTCTATCGCAAAGCCGCTTGCAATATTATTAAGACAAAGTTTCGATACAGGCAAGATTTATGATGAGCACAAATTAGCATATATTACCCCTACTTTCAAAAGTGGATCAAGACTAGAGGCAAGTAATTATAGGCCTGTGAGTCTAACATCACATATTATGAAAGTGTATGAAAGGGTAATGAAGAAAAATATTATGAAACATTTAATAAAAAATAATTTGTTTAATATAGGACAACATGGTTTCGTACCCGGAAAAAGTACACAAACCCAATTGTTAGTCCACCGTGAGAACATATTCAAAAATATGAAAAGCGGAAATGAAACAGATGTGGTTTATCTAGACTTTGCAAAAGCT
>NC_087209.1:77376643-77410291 GCF_015104395.2 Macrobrachium nipponense
ATATTTTGTATTATCTTTTTATATGGTGTCAACGTTGATACCCAATATTTTAGTTTGAGAACAATAAGCATTTTATACAATGGTCAAGTCCAAGAAATACAGAATTTGATTACATAAAGGGCGAGGTTCTGAAATACAGAATGCGTATGACCTAAATCTTTCGAAGGCAGAGAACTAGGAACAATGAATTACTCGTGCCCATCAAAAGGTCAATACCAATAAATACTTGAGACTGAGGTTGAGACGAGAAATGTTGGGTCTCCACTTGATCCAGCTCTCTGACCTTCGCGATGAACATGTGTTGGTTCGGAAACATCTAAACGATTTTGCTTAGTTTTGTATGTTAAGAGTGAGTGGTTTTTATCATGAGGGAAAATAAACTTGTATCTTAGTTTCAGAAATAATTGTCAATAGATATTACATAGTTATGACTGAATTCAAAGTGATACAAAAGGGGAGGTGGTTTACTACAAAACAGACGAACAAAGCCAAACGGATATAGTGCTGAAAGTATCTTTCGTTGATACTGTGAGAACCGAGAACCATCGCAAATGTAGAGAAATGTCGTACGTAATTTGAATGTTTTTTAAACTGTCAAGGTAACCTTTGGGTTTTTATTTCCCTGCTTTCCATCAGTCCCTTTCGTCCTCTCATTTTTTTTTTCACGCTGCAACTCTAGCCCAATGTTAATGTAACTGTTTCTACCAATTTTGAGAATGATTTATTTATCATAGACAGCATAAAAGAGCGGGTGTAGAATGGCCATTACTAGACATTTAGTACATGCTAGACACCAGAAAATGGCGCTGTATAGCAAAAGTGTTCTTGTCTGGCAGTTCTCTGGATAATATAAAGAAATAATAAATCCTGAATATATTCAATATTGGGGTACATTAGGTCCCAGCTTTACCGCGGCTCTTAATTACACGACCATACCGAAGAGACCTTCCCTATTTTCTCAACACGCAAAGCACTAAAAGAGTAGTATTTAGATATAGTTACAATGCCTTGAGATTTATATATATACTAATATATATATATATATATATATTATATATATATTATATATATTACATATATATATACATATTTATATATATATAATATATATATATATATATATATATATATATATATATATATATATTAATTCCGAGTAGGCCGAAGTGAATATTAAAGGACTTTTTATAACTTAATGCATATGTTTGTGTCTTATAAAACTATGTATGAGTCCTTCATCGATGGCTTGGAAAAAAGGTCAAAACCGGTCACGACCTAAACCCCGTCTCTTATTTTTTACCTCTGGATATATATATATATATATATATATATATATATATATATATATATATATACTACTATATATACATATATATATACATATATATCATATATATATATATATATATATATATATATATATATATATATATATAATGTGTGTGTGTGTGTGTATATCCAGAGGTGAAAAATAAGATGAGGTATAGTCCTGACCGGTTTTGACCTTATTTCCAAGCCATTGATGAAGGACTAATACATAGTTTTAGAATTCACAAATATATGCATTAAGCTTCAAATGTCTTTTAATGTCCAATTCGCTCTACCTCGAAATAAATATGTTTTCCGAAGGGGAATTTTTTTGTTGATAATAATTTCGTCTTCTTGTGGATTCGAACCAGCGCACAGTGGAGAAATCAGGACTTCAGTGACGAACGTCTTGGTTAACATGGCAGAGGTGGGTGGATATCGATTCTAATTACAAATATCTGAGTTCGACAGTGATTTGTAAGGTCGGATTCAGCATCAACTTATACCTCTCTTCTTGGTCGAGTCGGTCAAGATGACACTGAAGTCCTGATTTCTCCTCTGTCTGCTGGTTCGAATCCACGAGAGGACGAAGTTATGTATTATCAACTAAAAAATTCCCGTTTGGTTTCCATATATGAAGATATATTACATATATGAAGATATATTAATTCCGAGGTAGAGCGAATTGTATATTAAAGGACATTTGTAGCTTAATGCATGTATATGAATCACAGTGATGTGATAAAAATTCACAAATATATGGACTACAGAGATGGTACTGACGAACATACACACAATCGTTTGAGACTGCAGATCCACCCACAAGCTGGTCTCAAGGTAGGAGTGGCTTTCAAAACTCATTTGGCTAAAATTCACAATATAATCTCAGTGGACAGTACCAATAAACGTACCCACCATAGGAGACTACAAATCCACACCTGACAGGTGTCAGGGAGGCGGGGTTGGAAGTCTCATTAGCAGGGCTGCCCCTTTATTGTGTTTACAAATATGGTAATCCTATTTTCATTCACCTCTACTGTCTTCCTTAAAATTTAAACAATTAACAAATTTCTTTTGATATTAAAGGATCAAGTTTATACATCCCTTGACTGATATTCATATTATGGCTGCATCTTTTTTTTTATAAAGCTAGATTCGATGATATTCCTTTCCAGTGCGTTATTAGAATACACAATCCTTTTTTGGCCCCCTCCCAGTTGATAGCGTGATTGCTCTCACCAACATGTACAAAAATACCACTGTTCCCTGGTGCATATCTCACACATTTTTTATGTTGTTCTATTCTCTTTTCCAGTGCTTTACCCGTTTGGCCAATTCAAAAGTTGTCACAAGACTTACATGGAATTTTATGTACACATCCTTTAGTATTGGCGGGAGAGTTCTTGACAAGTACATGTTTCATTGTTTTATTGTTTTCAAATGAGATTTAACACTAAATTTTTTCAGAAGATGGGGGATATCTTTCAAATTATTATTATAAGGCATTACAAGTAAATGTTTTGTATATGTAAGGTACTTTTTATTTCATTTTTATCTTGCCGCATCTAATGCATTGTTTAGAACACTGTCAGGATATTTCAGTCTCTCGCCTGTGTTCCCAATCTTATCTATTTCCACGTCTATATATTCTGGGCTACATACACGTAGGAAATAATAAGATTTACGAATAAATATTATCTGTATGCATAAAGATTCATGAGTGTTAGAAGCACAAATTACTAGATCATATACGTTATCATTACAGGTTCATTGTGAACTCTCAGAAAAGAATCACGCAATCAATGGCTGGACAAGATTTTTAACCCATCACGCTAAGAACCCATTACCATCCCACAACGGTTCTGGCAACCCAGGTCAAGGAGATTTTTTTATAGGTAAGAACTGACCATACATTTTTATGTTGGTTATTGATTTTACTGGAATATATATATATATATATATATATATATATATATGCAATATAAAAACACTATATCGTGCTTCTAAGTAATCAGGAGAAGGATCCGCAGTAATATTCTTGTTTATGAAGAAATATATTTGAAGAAATATTTACAATGATTATAGCTGTCGTCCATCCTTCTGTGGACTTGATCACTAACTAAATGAGAGGCATAACATTGCTGAAGAAATGGAAATAGATGTAAACAAACCAAAATGATAAACAAGGATAAAATATGCGAACAAGTCATTGGGTCGCATTTCTTTCCTTTTCTCTGTGATCTTCGAGGCGGGACAAAGCGCTGGTCTTCTTCCTGAATGACATCTTGAGGGTCGTTATCCATAAAGCTAGTTTGCAGATCAGACTCTGGAACGCGCGAATGATGGTTATATATATTATCAGATTGAAAAAGGCTGTACACATCTCTGAAGTTCTTAATTCTGGCCGTTTTGCAAATCTCTTCACTCAAAAGTAAATTGCTCATAATGCCAATATTCCCCTCAAAGGTGTCATTCAAAGTGATGAGAGCCCCTTCCACGATCCTCCTAATGGTCCTATCCGCACTCTTATATATAACTTTGCCTCCCCTGATGTCAGTGGCATGATCAGAATCCCATGTGTCCTTGGCAATGGCGCTGTAAACGTTACCCAAACGTCAAGCTGGGATACGTTCTCGTTTCCTATGATTCAGGGAACGACCGCTTTCACCAGTATAGCATTTGTCACAATTTCTACATCCTATAGCATAGACTCCAACATCGGTGTTTGCTTTTCTACAATTGCTTTTGATCATTTTCTTTTTAAGAGTATTACGGTATTGAAAAACTACGCTACACCCATGTATTGGAAACTCTTTTCAGGTCATGATTATGCGGAAGGGGAAGCCATTTAAAATTAGCAGTTCAACGGTGTTCCCTTGGATTATAAAACATTCTTCTGGCTCTCGAGAGAAATTTGTCAATAGAAAAAAACTTGGAACATAACTTTTTGAAACTCGCAGTCAAGAATTCAACTTCATGGTCAATGAAACTAGAATCACAAACTCGAAACGCTCTAAAAAAACCAAATTGGTCAGAACGTTGCTTTTGATTTTCTCGTCATGATATGAATAAAATGTATGTACGTATTTGTGTGAGTACTTTTTCTGAAAACTGAAAATTTAAAACTTATTTGCATCATCCCAGTGAACAACCAGTCTAAAAATGGCAGGCGCTTAACGACTCCCTTTCCACTGTAAACGTGATGGATAGAATAAGACAATTCAGTTGTAAAAGAAATTAATCAAAATATTCGGCATCGTCCCTATAAACAATAAAGATATCGTCAACATATCTTACCCATATAAAAGGTTTCAAATCTTCTGACAAAGTTTGTCCACAGAAAGTATTTCAAAAAATTCCATATTAAGATTAGCCAAAACGGGCGACAACGAGGATCTCATAGCAACCCCTGCTTTATGTTGGTAGAAATCTCCTCCTTTATGAGCTCACAAAATTTGTTAATATGAATAGGTAGCGTGAATTTTCCCTCTTCAGTAATGTTAACCAAATTAGCTGAAACAAAGTCAAGAGGCACATTAGTGACTAATGAGACGATGTCCAGACTATAAATAATTTCATAGATAGAATTTTGAGTAAAAATTTGGATGGAATTGTGTAGTCCCCGTCCGTATAATCATGACCTGAAAAAAGTTTCTAATAATCTTAGAAAAGAAAGACATGTGTATAGCGTAGGTTTTCAATACCCTAAAACTCTTTAAAAAAATTATCAAAAGCAGTTGTAGAAAACCAAACACCGATGTTGGAGTCTATGCTATATGGTGTAAAAATTGTTACAAAAGCCATAATGGTGAAACTGGTCGTTCCCTGAACCAGAGGAAACGAGAACATATTGCAGTGTGCCGTTTGGGTAACGTTTACAGCTCCATTGCCAAGCATATTTGGGAGTCTGACCATGCCATTGGCTTCAGGGGAGGCAAAATTATATGCAATAGTGCGGATAAGACCACTAAGAGGATCGTGGAAGGGGCTCTCATCACTCTGAATGACACTTTTGAGGGGAATACTGGCATCATGAACAATTTACTTTTGAGTGAGGAGATTTGCAAAAGGGCCAGAATTAAGAACTTCAGAAATGCATACAGCCTTCTTCAATCTGATAATATACATAGCCACCCTTCGCCCTTTCCAGAGTCTTATCTACAAACTACCTATTTGGATAACGACCTTCAAGATGTCATTCAGAAAGACCAGAACTTAGTCCCGCCTCGAAGATCACAGAGAAATGGAAAGGCATACGACCCAATGTTTGTTCGCATATTTTAACCTTGTTTATCATTTTTGTTTGTTTATATTTATTTCCATTTCTTCACCAATGTTATGTCTCTTATTTAGTTAGTGATCAAGTCCACAGAAGGATGGACAATAGCTATAATCACTGTAAACAATAATTTTCTACAAATATATTCTGTCTTCATGAACAAGAATATTACTGTGGATCCTTCTATATATATATATATATATATATATATATATATATATATATATATATATATATATATATATATATATACACACACACACACACACCAACATCACATCAACATCACCTCCAGTGCCGCCACTCGTTTTCTTTGTATTTTATCTCCATCATTTCTCCAGGATTCCCTCTCACAGTCCTCATCCAACTCTTGTGGGGCTTACGAGAGCCCAGTCTGACGTGGTCGCTTACACTTCTCTCGTGGGTGGCGCGGTGGACATGTCCAAGACATCTCCATCTTCCTTGCATCGTTATTTCATCTACTATTTTGAAAGCCTAGTCATTTTTCTTATGGTATCATTTCGCACCCTGTCCTGCCACGTGACTCCAAATACGTTTTTTAAAGCTTTATTTTTACATCGATCAAATAATTGAGAGAATTTCCTTGTCATATCAAGTTTCTCGTCCGTATAGAATGTAGATTGTAACAGACTAATTTTAATTTTTTTTTTTAATTCTAAATCTGGATTTTCTCGGTTTGAAATGAGATCTGTAAATTAGATTTCGTCGGAGTGGAAGAACTATTTTTTTTCCTCGTGATGAAAAAACTGAAATTTCTTTGGGATTTTCAGGTCATAAGTAACAGCAGATGCTAGACACCACTGACGTACTTGCTCTTGGTTGATGTGAAATTAACTGTTATCTGCAGAGAAAGTTTACTCGAAGGAAGGTAAATGTATTAATGAACTGAGGTTATATATTCGCGAGTGTAAGTTCCCACCCACATGCTCATAAGTTTTGTGTGCCAAAAGAGCAACCCATCTTCAAAGCTAAGGTGATGTGTGTTTGTTGGGAACTTTCAAAGAAGTCAAACCTTATACAGAAATGACAAGTGGGGAAAAGCAAAGAATGGTAGAAAGGTTAGAGAAACCAAAGTGGCTAAGGTTTATAGATGTTCGAAACACTCCTGATAAAATTGAAACAAATAGAATGGCTATTTGGTTATAAGATCAAATGGATGTATAAGAACATTCATTTGATCCTTCGTGTTGATAAAACAGAAGACATTGGTATATAAATGAGCCACTATTTTTTTATTTCAAATATCTAATGTACACAATACATTATTTTATTACAATATTATGTAGAGGACAATATTCATTTTGTTCATATACAGCACTTAATAACTTAAAACAGTTCCTTTTTTTTTATAATTGTACAAACATTCGGCGCACAATAATTTCATCATAGAAATCGAACTTAGACACTATTGATTATTTTCAGGTATTCAACACCTTTCAGCTCTCTCGTGGGACGGTGCAAAGGCCAGACCTTTAGTTTTCACGGTAAGTATTTGGTCATCAATTTCATCTCTGTAAGAACTCCTTTTATTAATTTATGCGTCCTGTATTGAGGGAAACACAAGAAGTGGTCGGGTGAAAGAGTGTACAGTCCTAATATTTGGGGAGGATGAAGAAAAGAAAGACCTAGAAATTACATGTTCCAAGTAGCAGTTTGTTCGTTAATCATCTTTCAGAAGCTTAGATGTCCTTATGATTACATTTCCATCCCTGCGTACCCAATATCAAAAGCGCATATGTAAAGGTGTAGTAACATACACTTATATGTAAAAGTAGTCATGATCTCGTTCTGATATAAGTTTGCAGGCATATGCTTGCGTTTAGACAATTAAACTGATAAATTAAGATTCCTCTTTCAGCCTGAACTGACAGACAGACATTCAAGCAAGCCGACAGCTCTGGGAGAATATTCTATTTCGTTAATTTCATATCAAATTTTGACCCATGTATCATGGATGTCTGTAAAGAGCACAATCCCAAAGAAAGATTAGTTTTATGTTTCATTGCTTTGATTGCTAATTAATCATTGTTTTATTGTCTTAACAGTGACCTAACTGTTGACAGTGATTGTATTGACGTTCGTTTCACTTAAGCAAATATGTATGTATATACACATACATAAAATAATATGGTATACATAATCTATTATATAATAGAGTATATATATATAATTAATATAATTATAGATAGATATATATATTATATAATATATAGTATATTATATTATAATAAGATTAATTTATATATACATATACATTTACACATTTACACACATAGAAACAGCAAAGGACATCAGAAGGAGACGTCTCACAGCATTTCATCTACTTATTTGGCAACGTTTCGAGGCGTAGCCTCATCATCAGGCTGAAACATAATACATTAAATAATATAAAATTGACTCCGCTAATTGATATTATAAAAAGCAATTTATTTAAAAAGAAACTAAAACGCTGAAAAAGAATAGAATTGAAGACGGGTGACGGTCACAAGATACGTTGGGTCAAAAGTAAGCTGCCAAGAAGAGAGGGGCAGTTGTCGTTTGACTGTTTAGCTCTGAAACTACTTGTTAAAAGAAAAAAAAACGTTATTCATAGATCGCAAGGTTTTTGTGGGCAAGAGGCCCAAGTAAGAATTTTAGATTGTTCAAAATCGGGGAAAATATATTGTATCCTGTCATAGATTTCTCAAAGTTCGCATTGATTGCCATAGAGGTGTTAGTTATCGCACTGGAGTTCGATTGGCGTCTTCAGAATACTCTGATACCCGGAATCGTGCCAATAAATGTAAGTTTAACATTCAATATGAACAATTCAAAACTCTTACTAAGGCCTCTTCCCTACAACAGCTTGCCTCCGTAGGGGGGTGGACCTCGTGTGGTGCACTGTAGCCATTACTTAAGTTCTTTGCAGAGCGTGCCTTCGGCCCTAGCTGCAACCATTTCCGTTCCTTTTACTGTACCTCCTTTCATGTTCTCTTTCGTCCATCTCAATTTCCACCCTCTCCTAACACTTGATTCGTAGTGCAACTGCTTTGAGGTTTTCTTCCTGTTACACCTTTTAAACATTTGACTGTCAGTCTCCATTTCAACGCTGAATGACCCCATAGGTCCCTGTGCTTGGCCTTTGGCTTAAATTCTATATGCAACTCAATTCAACAACAACTTGCGATTATAAATCACTTTATTAAACGAGTAGTTCCAGAGCTAAAGAGACCAACGACAGTTGCCCCTCTACTCTTGGCATGAGCTTACTTTGGACCAACGTATCTTGTGACCGTCACTCGTCTTCCCTCCTATTCCATAAAAGGTACTTTTAGCATTTCCCTTTTAGTTTCTTTTCAAATAGATTACTTATTGTATCAATTAGTCAAGTCAAATTTTGGGGAGGAGAAGAAGAAGCTTTTAGGTAAACAACTTGGTTGCTGCTCCTGCTCATTTTTGCTTATTTTTGGGACTACAGCTGCAGTTTCGCCGAGAAAATGTTGTGAGGGTTCGGTGAATATATGCCGATAGTGCTGAAGTAAGCATAGTGGAGGTGGATTAAGTGACAGTGCAGTTATAAACCTTGAAAACTTCGTTAAGTTCTTGTATTTTGAGTAGTGGCCCCGCCCCCTCCCTAGCATTGCCTAGGTGGGGAGGCTGCGCTGGACGGTGGCGACGGTGCTGCCATCTATTGAGTCTTTTCGTGACTAGTTTCAGTGTAACAGTATGGCGTCATACTCAACACCGTTTAGGAGAAAGGACTCCTTTGGGCTGCAGTTTTCTGTATACCCTACTATGGATGTTGTTAGTAGAATGTTATTTTCAAACATGAAATTGGTGCATAACTCGATTATAGGAGTTCATTTTATAAATAAGAACAGAGTAATTGTTAAAGTAGTACCAAATGTGTTTAATGATCTCATGGAAAATTACGAAGGCAAAGAGGTATGTTCAGACCAGTTGGGAAATGTAAAGATTGTGAATCTTTAGTACGTCCATTACGTATGTTTCAATAAGGAATGCTCCTTTCGAACTCTCAGATGAAAAGCTGATCGAGGTTTTATCGAAATATGGCAAAGTGGAAGGAATCAGGCAAAACAAATATGCTAACGGACCATTCAAAGGGCTATTGACGGGAGTTAGGACAGCCAGCATGAGACTAAAAGAGAACGTTCCTTCATCAATTACGGTTTTCGGATTTCATTTAACTATCTTGTATAATGGGCAGCAACGGACATGCTTTAGGTGTGGGGAAATAGGTCACATAGCTAAAGACTGCAAATACGAAGATGTAAGGTCTAAGTTTAAAGAAGGAGAGTTTCCTCACCTGCCTACGGAAGGAAAGGACGAAACCAACGTGAAAGCAAATGAGTTGCACAAAAGCTATGTAGAAAATGCAAACAGTGAGGAAAGCGGAAATAACCAAAGTTATCAAAACTACAGAAATATAGTGACCGAAGGAATGGACAGAGATGAAGAACCTAATTCAGTGGAAGAACAGGCATTAGCTTGCACAACAGAAAAAATTGTTAAGGATAATTCACCAAATGATTCTGAGGAAGAAAAGGGTGACGACGACTCGATAAAACTGGGGAAGGGCACAACAAAAAGGAATGCTGGAAGTGAGCTAGGGGAAGAAACGAAGGAAGAACTTGTCTCAGTAGAACCGTTGGACTGCATAAGGGAAGAAAATGTTTATGGAAAACTGGATAAGGGAGTAATCGATGGTGGGCCAAATTATGAGGACGAAAGGGATCTTTTTGAGGACAGTCTTGATTACGAGCAGGATGATGACGATGAAGGAAGGCCAAGAATTAAAGTTTCCCAACCAATAGGTGTCAGTGAATTGCGTACGTCAAACACAAAGGTTGAGATTCATAAGGAGGTTAAAGAAAATGAGTTATTAACAGAAAACGAAGCAGCAAGTATAGTAAAAGGAAAAGAAGAGGGAAAAATGGATTGTGAGGAAATATATTATGAGATGTCAGCGCCCCAAACAGAACTTTACAGCACTGATATGGAAATGCAAACATGGCATACAAAAACAGACTCTAGCAATAAACTTAAGATAACGCTGAAGAAAGACCAGTGTCAAAACATGGAAAGGATGAACCAGAATTTATCATCAGATGATGAAACAGGAAAGTGTACTAAGAAGCTTAAAGCAATTTAACCCAGTATTGTACATTTTTTTTTTTACATAATATACAAAATTCATTTCATCCACATTAAATGTAGCTACAGTTAACGTAAATGGACTTAATACTTTGAATAAGCAAATTAAAATAATAAACTTTATGTTTCTTTATAAACTAGATATAATTTTCCGTCAAAGAGCACAATATAAAACGGGAAGGGAAACTGGAATATGTTGAAAAATACTGCAAAGTTTTGATTAATTATACACAAATGCTTAAGGGTGGAATAGCTATCTTTGTAAATAAAACATCTAATGTGGAAATTTTGAATTTTGAAAACGATATTAATGGTTATGTTATGAGTGTTAATTGTCGTTATTCAAACGTTACAATTCAATTATTAAATGTGTATGCTCCTGCTGGGAATAGTAAGAGAAAAGAAAGGGAGAAATTATTTAATACAGATATTTTATATTTCTTAAGGAACAATATAAGCAATATCATAATGGGTGGTGACTGGAATTCTATTACCTGTATGAGAGATTGTTCAAATTCAGATAGTGAACTAATATCAAAGTCATTAGTAAGCTTGAAAAGCAACTTGAAACTTATAGATGCTTGGGTTTCATGTCATCACCAGGTGGAGTATACTTATGTCAGGGAGAATTATGGCTCAAGGCTGGATAGGTTTTATTTAAAAGATTTACATAACCATGTGGCAAATATTTCAAAATAAATTTCCTGGTTAGCTGGACTGACCATTGTATTATAGTATTAGCCTTGAAATTAGAAAATGTAGCGTCGCCAGGGAAAGGGTACTGGAAACTTAATAGTGATATTCTAGATAAAGATATTGTAAAAGACAATTTTCTTATGACTTGGAATAGTATTAAGAGGAGCAAAGATAGAGTTGGAAATATTTTGTGTTGGTGGGAATATGCGAAAGCCCGGCTGAAATCTTTCTTTATCACATGTTCAAAGCAAATTAACCAAGCAAAATATGGCTTATTGAATTTACTGAACTACCAGTTGAAAGAAGAAATAGGAAAAGGTGTACTGAATAAGGACAAGTTTTCGTTAGTGAACTCTTTGAAATTAAGAATAAATAGTATTCAAGATGAGATCTGCGAAGGGGTCAAAATTAGAGCAAAGGTGGACGATAAATTAAAGGGGGAACAAGTTTCAGCGTATCTGTTAGGGAAGGAGAAAAACTCTAAATCATATGTAAATAAGATAAAGAGGGATGATGGTACCGAAATAGTGACCCTAAAAGCTATTATTTTAAATATAAGGGAATATTTTGAAAAGCTTTTCAAAAAAGAGAAATGTGAGAAGTCTTATCAAGACATGTTTTTGAAATTAGTAGATAAAGTTATTGATAGGAATGAGAATGATATTTTAACCTCAGAAGTGACAGAGTCTGAAGTATTGAAAGCATTGAGGGGGATGAAGAATGGTAAAAGTCCGGGAATAGATGGTCTCACTGTTGAGTTTTACAAAAAATTTTGGAAGGAAATAAAAACCGATTTTGTAAGCATAGTAAAGTTTATTTTTAGATATAAGACCATCTCTAAAATGAATAAAGGAATAATAACGCTTACGCCGAAGGAAGGAGACTTATTTGGTTTTATTACAAACTGGAGGCCAATAACATTGTTAAACGTGGATTTTAAGATAATAGCGAAAATAATAACCAATAGATTGAAGAATGTGTTACATTTAATTATTTCCTGCGAGCAGTTTAGTTGTGCAGATGATAGGTCCATTATCAACTTGAATTCCATTATGAGAGATATTATGATTTATGCAAATAATAATGATAAACAAGCTGCGTTAATAAATCTAGACTGGTCTAAAGCTTTTGATCGTGTGGATCATGACTTTTTATATGCTATATTGAGCAACTTTGGTTTTGATCTTAGTTTCATTCAGCTAATACAAATGTTATATACAGACGCTGAAAGTGTAATATGCATAAATGGTAATATCTCTGATCCATTCCCCATAAACAAATCGGTAAGGCAAGGATGTCCATTATCCATGATTTTGTTTATTATCTACCAGGAACCCTTTACAGGATGATGAAAATGAAGCTTATAGACATGTCATTGAATTTGCCAAATAATTTAAAGGTTTCTGTTCTAGGATATGCTGATGACTCTGTTATCATAGTTACTAGTGATAAAGGAATATTAGAATGTTTTAATATAATCACAGATTATGAAAAGGCAAGTGGTGCAAATTTGAACAGAAATAAAACTTCAATTTTAGGCATTGGGAAATGGAGAAATAAATCAGCATGGCCAATAAGAGGATGTCATTGCCTTCATGATTCCTGTAAAATACTAGGTGTTTATCATAGTAATAATTCATCCAAGATTAGTGTTAATCTAAAAATTGGAGTAATCTGGAGAGTAAGATAAACAAAGTGATAGGTATATTTAGGAATAAAGGAAGCTGGACAGTGTTTAACAAAAATGTATTATAATTAATTGTAACAAAAGTTTTAGCAAAAACGTGGTATGTGTCACATGTATATACAGCTCCACAGGATTGTGCAAAACGAATACAGAGGAGTTTATTTAGATACCTATGGAATGGAAGCTGTGAACCAATTGCAAGAAATACCGTATTTTTACCAAAGACAGAAGGTGGGCTAGGAATGATGAATATTCTACATAAATCGAAAGCCATTATGTTTAGAACTTTTAACAAGATTTATATAAGTAAGTGTTATGGTTTTGAAATAATGATGTAATTTTTATTGTAAAATAAAAGCTAGTGTTTTGATGGAAACCTGAAAAAAACTTATAGAGACTGTACTATTTTTACCACATCATATTATAGTGAGATGATTGATGTTTTAAGGAAAGTATAATCGTTTGTTTAAAAAAGAATCATCCTAAGGTGTCTGTTAAAGAAATATACTGGTTACTTATGAATTGTAAAGACTATAAACCAAAGGTAGAGTTATTGTACCCGCTTTTTAATTGGACGCAGATTTGGAAGTATGTAAATAATAAGTACATTGATAAGAAGAGCAGAGATACAGTTTATAGATATGTTCATGAAATACTTAATACCAAAGATAGGCTGAATATGATGAAAATATCGAATGAAGATAAATGTCTCTTTGTGGCAATATTAAAATAATATGCACATATTTTATTTTTGTCCCTCGTCAAAAAACATTCTGATTTGGTTAAAGTCAATGCTAAAAAGCTGTTGTAAAATTGAAACTGATAGTTTACTAAAGATTCTTAAACTGGATTTCAAGACACCATCGAAGAAAGACGAAAACACAGCAATGGTGTTACTATCAGATTTTGTAGCAGGAGTATGGTCTGGTCGATCTTTGGGTCTATTGACAGACGACCCAAACTTGATTGCTTATATAGGAATAAAATGTCAAAAAACGAAGTTTATATTGAGTAAAGTTTATGCAAATAAATTAGACAAGCTTTTTACCAAAGAATATGTACTTAATGCTATTGTAAAATAAAGAATAAAAAAAAAAACAATAAGTTACTCTATAGGATATAAGGCTTACATAGTTTGTTATTTGTAAGGGTTGTAATTTGTTATTGTGTATATTGTATATATGAATGTATATGAAGCCATTGTATTGATCCTATTGTAAATTTTATCAATAAAAGAAAAAAAAAAAGATACGTTGGGTCAAAAGTAAGCTCATGCCAAGAAGAGAGGGGCAGTTGTCGTTTGACTGTTTAGCTCTGAAACTACTTGTTAAAAAAAAAAAAAACGTTATTCATAGATCGCAAGGTTTTTGTGGGCAAGAGGCCCAAGTAAGAATTTTAGATTGTTCAAAATCGGGGAAAATATATTGTATCCTGTCATAGATTTCTCAAAGTTCGCATTGATTGCCATAGAGGTGTTAGTTATCGCACTGGAGTTCGATTGGCGTCTTCAGGATACTCTGATACCCGGAATCGTGCCAATAAATGTAAGTTTAACATTCAATATGAACAATTCAAAACCCTTACTAAGGCCTATTCCCCAACAACAGCTTGCCTCCGTAGGGGGGGGTAGTGTCGTCAGTGGACCTCGTGTGGTGCACTGTAGCCATTATCTTAAGTTCTTTGCAGAGCGTGCCTTCGGCCCTAGCTGCAACCATTTCCGTTCCTTTTACTGTACCTCCTTTCATGTTCTCTTTCGTCCATCTCAATTTCCACCCTCTCCTAACACTTGATTCGTAGTGCAACTGCTTTGAGGTTTTCTTCCTGTTACACCTTTTAAACATTTGACTGTCAGTCTCCATTTCAACGCTGAATGACCCCATAGGTCCCAGTGCTTGGCCTTTGGCTTAAATTCTATATGCAACTCAATTCAACAACAACTTGCGATTATAAATCACTTTATTAAACGAGTAGTTCCAGAGCTAAAGAGACCAACGACAGTTGCCCCATCTACTCTTGCATGAGCTTACTTTGGACCAACGTATCTTGTGACCGTCACTCGTCTTCCCTCCTATTCCATAAAAGGTACTTTTAGCATTTCCCTTTTAGTTTCTTTTCAAATAGATTACTTATTGTATCAATTAGTCAAGTCAATTTTATATTAATTAATGTATGTATGTTTCAGCCTAATGTTGAGGCTACGCCTCGAAACGTTGCCAAATAAAAAGATAGAAGAAATACTGTAAGACGTCTCCTTCTGATGTCCTTCGCTGTATATACGTGTATATATATATATATATATATATATATATATATATATATATATATATATATATAATATATATATATATATATATAATGTGTGTGTGTGTGTGTGTAGAATCTATTGGTCACTTTTTTACCAGCTACATATGCAATTGTAATAGCCACAATGCCCTCTTAACTTCTTGAATTCTTTGCTCTTTTTTGGATACGCTCGTCACTACAAAGCCTGAAGGTCTCCAAGTTCAAAGAAATTGTTTTGAAGAAATTGTGATGTCCGGTACTGGGAAACGAACCGAGGTCCTATAATCACAAAGAGGTCACGTTGCCGATGTATGTGTGTGAGTGTATTTTTGTATGTGTGCTTGTATTGTATGTGTACAATACAAGCGGCAATTTGTCAAGCGCTTATGTGCTTCAAACTGCTTCCCGGCAAGTTTGTAGGGATGAGGTTGCTGCCCTCTGCCATTATTTACCCTGGCTATTACCCACCAGTTTCTGCTAACCAACAAGTGCACGGTCCACTTTGCATATGTCTGTAGGAATAGGAACACAATATTATTTCAGAAAACAAACTCAGCCGTCGATCTCGTCCCTTATGCTCTGTTGTAGTAATCAGACATAAACACACGGAAATGAAGAGCATAAAACTAGCCGTTATTCTTCATAAAAGTTTCTGAGACCCGGAAGGTTAATATTCTCTGAAGCTACCCCATTTAAAGGGAAAAAGTATAGTTGTGTATAAATACATTTATATGCATGTGTGTGTGATTGTTTTTATATATGTATTTATGAGCATAGGCGTTTGTGTGTGTTTATAAATTAATCACTTAACTTACATTTTCGAAGGGAATATTTAGGAAATTCAGTAAATTTTATCCTGTAATGAAAAATACAGTTTTGTGCAGTAATATTTGTATCTCCCTTCTCATAACTAAGTTAAGCAGCTTATGTTATTTTGAACACTGATAGAACTCCACGGGCAAAACCTGATTATAAGCCTACTATTCCAGTCTGGTGTCTTGGTAACATTTTGCATTAAATGTTTGTGAGAAGAAACTAAATTCATCGTCTACCTCATATCTCATTGAACATTTTTAAAGCCATGTAATCTATGATTAATGTTTTTATTTATTTTTATTTTTTTGTTACCTCGGAAATGTTTTACGCTAGGTAAACCCAAGGCCAATACAGTACAGCTATATACCTTGACAGTGCAGTATAGGTCAGTCGGAGAGAAACGGCCGAGACCAATTTCGTGGGCCACGTCTCCAGAAAGACCCTAGGTGTGGCTGTCTGGGTTCAGAGTGACCCAAGGCCAATACAGTGTAACAAAGGTGTGGATTATAACCGGTGGGAATGTTGTGTCGGCGTGGGGTGACTTGTGGCCCACTCTGGAGGGTGAGTCGCCGATAATCTCTTCTCCGTCTGACCTCTACTATTATTGGCCTTGGGTAAACCTTACACATAATTTGTCTGCTCAATAAACTTAAGTAAGCAAAGATAAGTAAGTTGGTTTTCGTAGAGATACAAATGAACCATCAGCAATGGTAAAACTTTTTATCTAATAAGATCATACCTTCAGACAAAGTAAAAGCTCAAATATGTGTAGATATTACATAAAATTTGTTAATGATAACCTGTTGTCTGTCAGTTTTCAATTATAGATAACTCTAGAAAGTTCCATTTTGCCACTTTTGACGATGTCCTGATTGAGAGGGAACCACCATACAGGCTTCTTCGTGTTGGAAACTACCACGGAAACTCAAGTAAGTTTTATGAAAGGACAAATAGGCAATTAGGACTCTTGAATAAAACCTCTATATTCAGTTAGTCATTTCATGGGAAGTACTTTATCCCTTTTGAGTATTTTCCATTAAATTTCATGTAAACTAGACAGTGTACTTTCCAGATGCAATGTTTGCTGACTAGCAATGATTTCAAACCACATTTCGCCAACAGCGTTACTGAGGCTGTCAGCTGGGGTACTGGTGTTACCAGTCATGTATTACTGTGATGATATGATCACTGATTATTGTATGGATTGATTGATAGATAATCAGTGGTAACACCAATAGTCTGGGCGAGTATGGTTCCCGATTTTTACATTAGTATTTCGACGCTCAAGTTTCTAGTGAAGAAGGAAAATTGGTTTTCTCACTAGCTACAGCGGACAGTCTCATGGAGGCTGTTGGCAAAATATGGTTTGAAATCATTGCTAATCAGCAAACATTTATCTGGAAAGTTCACTGTCTAGTTTACATGAAAATTTAATGCATTATAAGCAGTGTAGCAGGCCGTTTTCTTTATTCAGTTTTTCCAGAACTGAGCAAGAAACCATGATAAAATCTGAACTTGTTCAGTAACTTTAAATATTTAAGAAAGTAGAGACATTAATCATGGAAAGGGAATTAAACTTTAGTCAAAGGCCAAAGGGAAATTGAGAGTAAAAAAGATATCAGTGGTGTGACAGGAAGAAAAACCTCGCAGTTGTATATTAAACAGTTGTTAGGTTAGAGTGAAAAATGAGATGGAAAAAATAGAAAATGAGAGGAGGTACAGAAAAAAGGAATGAAGAGGGTTGCAGTTAGGAGCCGAAGGGACGCTGCAAAGAATTTTAAGTCATACCTACAGTGCACCGCATGAGGTGCACTGACGGCACTGCCTCCCTAAGGTGGAAATGCCATTGATGCAGAACATAGAGCAGAACTGTTGAAGCGAATCCTTGGGTAAGAATTAGTCTCACGAGATATCGCTCAAGAGAGACAACTTTATTATTAGTAAAGGAATGTGCCTTCCATCTACCACAAATCGTGTTAGTTAGTATCAGTGTGAAATGCTACTTTCCCGCCAAAAGTGTCAATTCTATTCCATCCGACAGACAACGCACTTAAAGCGAGCAAGGGTCAGAATTTCGCAGCCGGAGAAATGGGCTTTTGGAGGAACCAGGCAAAGGATGATTTCTCAGTAAGTCCTCACTCTAATTATGCCATTAAGAATAACGAATTTTGAATGAGACAGTAATGAAGCGTTGCTTGTTGATAGTCATAATTCGTTGTAGATTTGTTCACAGCAGCCAAATTCGCCAACAAATCTCAGCTATGAGTTAAGAAGTACTTACTCCATACATTTATTAGCGTCCAGGTTTGCTATCCTGTCTTATATACGTTGGAACTAAAAAGTTTTTCTCTTATTCCCTTTCAACAATTGAAGATCACTCCCAGCGCCATTAAGTGGGGAAGTATAAAGTCGATTGACCGTATTGAAGGCTTCGTTACTCCAAAGGATTTTGACCGAGGTAAGATATTTTGGTCTTCATCTGGGTACTACAGATATCCAGGATTATTATTATTTTTCGTCTTTTGACATTTGTTCGGTGCGCGCGCAATTACCTATGTCTTATATGACAATATTCAAGTTATATGCAGCGTTATTATGTTGTGGGATCTCTCTCTCTCTCTCTCTCTCTCTCTCTCTCCTAGAAGCAGAGAACACTGCTTTAGTAACCTAATATCAAAGATTTTGCGCTCATGACATCTAATTCTTTTTTATATAGTGTTATCCAGTCAACCCTCATGCTTCCATGTCCTACTTTTGGCATAATTTCAAGATTTTAATTTGACTTTATTGACATTTGCGATCCAGCTCTTTTATATTATTTTATTTTAGTTAATGTTACTAACATTTTTCAGCAATCTCCCTTTACGAATGTTAATCGTCCTTTAAATTTTTCTCCCGTTCTCTTTTCCTCTCTCTACTCTCCCAACTTCCCAGGTATATTCTTTCCTTTAATTAGCCTTCATGCAGTCTTCTCTGACCCACAACTCAAAATTGACCTTCTGAAGTCTAGCTTTTCTGACCAGACACAACTATATTTTAGGCCAGAGTAACGTTCATCCCATTTTATAAACCACTTCATTTTTGGACAGATTTTTCTTGCTTTGATTTCAGATTTACAGCTTATACATTAATATATGTTACTATCCTGATCATAGTCTTTTGACCGACTTTGTAAGTAGCTCCGTCAATCTCAAGGATTTGTACCATGTCTCCTTGTCGTCACCTTTTCTCTTTATAAGTTATTCCATGTCTGCTTTCCTCTTTAAAAAGTTATACCCCTATATTTTCTTAAATATTTTTTTTATCTTGTTCTATAGTTCTCCATTCATTGTATTATAATTTCTTCGGGAATTCTGTATTTCTTTCTTACAAACAATAATTATCTCACATAATGTATCCTTGGCCGATGTTTTTCACTGTAAGCCTTATTATAGTAACTTATTTTTCAGTACTTACAGATGATGACAAGTCTTATCGCCCTCCAAAACTCAATGGCTCTTTTTTTTCTCTCTCTCTTCGTTGTTTCAGCATCTCCATTCTGGCTCGAAAACAAATTTCAAATCAGGCCTATAATTCACTGCGCTTATTTATTTGTGTTGTTCCGTCTTGAGGACTCACGGCCACTGTCACCCGAATTGTTATGGTTGACATTTGATGCTGTCCCGAGTTCTAATCAGCTTTGCAAATACTTTCCATTTTTTATTCGTCTTCTGCATACCAAGAGCCCGTGAACCTAGAACAGCTTTACCCTTAATGTTTTGTGGATTATTTGCGCCATGTACCAGAAACAAAAATGCTCATAAGCCTATTGAAATATGGTATTCTGTCGCATGTCATAGTTAGATTATGTTCACTTTTGAATAAGATATGATCCCCTTCTTTCTAAATAATGTTGCTCTCTCTGAACAGCTCTTTGCCGTCGAAGTCTTGTCTAATAGATTTCGATTTGAGTGTCATTCACTGCAGTGTTTCTATTTTAATTCCTTTAACATTGCCTGTAGTATCGTTTTAAATTAATCCACCCACTCTGCATTTCCAAAACTCTAGTCATTTACTTCATAATACAACAGTATTTCATTACATTTCTAATTTTTCTTAACGTGCTGTGATATCTTAATATCTTCCAAAGTCTTCCTTACGTCATTTCTGTCATTGCGTAATCATTAATTTTCGTTTTACGCTTTGAACAATAATTGTATTTCTTACGTCTTGTATGATCAAGTATATACTGTATAACCCTAAATTCGTTCCAGTTGTCCTTCGTATTGATTAGTCTTTCAAAAGCAGGCAAAGCTATCACAGACCTCGTAGAGAGCACTACCTCAGTAACCAGTAACTAACAAAACTAAAATGAGTGACAGACCCAAATGTCAAAAGATACAGATTGCAGAAGTGGTCTTCCCAGGTAGCGGGCGTTAAATCTACTGTAAATTTATTATTCTCATCTTTGCTTAAATTAAACTATCACATTTAGTGCTGAACAAATTGCAAAGACAAAATGTCAATGAAAGTAGCTAAACCTTATTTTCAGGCTACAGAGACCTGGTATGTAGGCGTATGATTTACACTAAATTTAACTGCTGAAGACTATTCAGTGTGTTAATGAAATACAGCTGAATAACATATTATGCTAGATATATATATATATATATATATATATATATATATATATATATATATATATATATATATATATATAATGACAAAACATGTATTTAGTGTACTACTAAGTCGTTAAACGAGATTGGCAAACACCCTCGTAGGTCAGTTATTCTGATACAAATATATATTTGTGTGTTATCTCTTTTACCTTTGCATTGTTTTCAGTTGTTTTCATTTTTGTAACTTCAATTTCTCTTTCTGAAAGAGGGAGAGAATGTACTCTCTGAAAGCTTAAGTAAAAACTTTCAACTTTTTCCCAATTTTAGTGGGTTTCCTACAACATATTATTTTAGTGCACAGATACAGTATGTATATATGTTACCCATCCCTGATACCTATTACCAGCGAAGGGTATTTGATACTTGGTATGCGTTAAAACCCGAGCGTCAAGGCAAACTAGTTACACACTCAATCTCTCTCTCCTCTCTCTCTCTCTCTCTCTCTCAATAACCTCTCCTCCATTTCATTAGGTCATCAAATCAGAGTCATGCATTACAAAAATAGACATTTATTGGAAGCAGAGCATTAATTGAATAACTCAAATTCTTACAGGATAATTAAATGGAATGACAACTCAAAGTTCAGATCACACAGATAACCCCCCGGTATTTTAATAGTCTTAATCAGTAATTAGTCACACCAATTCTCTTCTCCATAATAGTTTCCTCCACACGGGACTCTCTGTCCCCTCACTAGAACCGCCTGTTACAAAGACACGAGAACATACTCGTAAGCACACACAATTGTAAAGACAAAGTCAAGGATTAAACATCTTTACTAAATGTCAAACAGACAACAAGCCATCCATTTGCTAAAGTAAGTCAACACTTACCCATTACAGCCTGGAGAACCACACACAAGCAATTAAAAACTTTCGCAGAGCTATCCCAGCATTCTGCCTTTCTCCCACAGACTTCTCCGTAAGTCTCACCCCATAGACTTGGCTAAAGATGCCATTATGAACGGAAGAGGCGACACGTACATATGAATTCACACCTTTTCGTCCACGCCCCATGTAACTGGTTGCAGCCAGTTTTTCAAAGGCACTTGAACAAGACCCCATGAACTCATGACCATTGACCCCGCTTAACTATGCATCTTCGTATCACTCCATCCCAGAAATGATTTATCAGCTTTCTCAGGTCAACACTTCGGACTCTTGAATCTATGGGTAGTCTGCGCATTCCAAAAAAGTCACAGCACATCACATTGGCATATTAAACATATTAATTATAAACCCCTTTCATCTTATATATATATATATATATATATATATATATATCATATATATATATATATATATAAATATATATGTATATATATATATATATATATATATATATATATATAGATATATATATATTATATATATAATATATATAGCAAAGTAATAAACACTGTATCCGTTGCACTAAAATATTATGTTGTAGGAAGCCCACTAAAATTTGGACAAAATTGAAAGTTTTTATTTAAGCTTTCGGAGAGAACATTCTCTCCCTCTTTCAAAAAGAGAAATTAAAGTTCCAAAAACTGGAAACAATGGTCAAGGTAAAAAAAACAACATACAATTATATACTGTATCAGAATAACTGCACTACGGCAATTTGCCAATCTCGTTTAACAACTTAGTAGTTAAACTAACTACATGCTTTGTCATAATTGCGTTACAGAAAAGGTCCAATTTAAAATTACTCTTATATAGATTCATAGTGTCAAGATTCTGGATTAAAATAGGTTGTAAAAGATTTCTTTTTTCAGTGTTATTAATATACTTTATGCTTTTCATTTTGTCTAGATTTACAATATGATTTTTTGCTTTGTTTGTGTTGAAAGAGGGCGTTGTTTTCATCACCTCAATGAATCACAATGTTGTCTTTTCCTTCTGTCAAAATTAATCGTTTCACCTATTTATGTCCTATTACACTCTTTGCAAGGAATTTCGTAAATACATCTTATTTTGTCTATATTGTTTAATATTATTTGTTAGGTACTTTTGAACAGTGGTTGCTTTCTGTAATGCATTTATGACCATACAAGTAGTTAGGTAACTACAAAGTTCTTAAACAAGACTGGCAAACCTCCGTATTGCAGTTACTCTGAGACAACTATATACTTGTATATTATTTCTTTTACCTTGACCATTGTTTTCAGTTTTTGTAACTTTTATTTCTCTTTCTGAAAGAGGGAGAGAATGTACTCTCCGAAAGCTGAAATAAAAACCATATTTTTTGTCCAAATATTGGTGGGCATCTACAACATAATATATATATATATATATATATATATATATATATATATATATATATATATATATATATATATATATATAGATATATATATATATATATATATATATATATATATATATATATATAATCTAGAGCACTCTATTTCATCACAGAATGGTCTTGTCCTCCTGCGATTGGATATGACACGAGCTGGAGCGAAACAACGACAGTCAAGATGAGTTTCCCTCGCGTCGAAGGATCATCAGTTGAATATCGCTGCAACGAGCCCTACGTGATAGAAGGTCCAGATGGAATCCTGAAGGACCACAATACGTCCAAAGGAGAAGCTGTTTGCCGAAGAGCGACTGAAGGAGGTGAACTCACCTGGAGCGAAATCCCGGAGTTACCTTGCCGACGTATGTTCATGATTCTTGGTGTTTGTGTGCATGACTTACGTTCGTACATTCTCTTTTCACCACTCGCCCTTCTTGAAGCTACTTGGTTTGGCGCAAGAGTTGCTAACTCTTTCGGTTTCCAGCAAGTATTCATGAATTAGTGGGGCTGTCAACCCCATTTCCTTATTCTTTCATCTATAAGGGGCTTGTTTGCTTATGGCGTCTGTTTTCTCCGTAGCCTCCCATCCAGATAATTACCATACCCATACCCAGGGTTGCTTACCTTCTTTGATTGAACAACCAGTGGTTGATATAATATATATATATATATATATATATATATATATATATATATATATATATATATGTGTGTGTGTGTGTGTGTGTGTGTGTGTGGTTGTGTGTGTGTGTGTGTGTTTGTGTTATAAATCAATAGTTTACTTATTTCATGTAGTTATCATTTGACTTATCCATTTCCTTATCCCGAGTTTAATAATATATCAGGTACCTTTCTCATTAGCGTCATCAAAATGGTGCGTCTTCTGTTTCGAATAGCTTATATCCCCGGGGGAGAAAAATACGGTAAGAATATGTCTAGGTGACGGAATTAAAGTGTGCAGAGAATTTAAATAACACGAGATAGTATGACATTAAATTTATCTATAACCTGTACCTGTGAGTATGCGCTGGTATTCTGGGTGATATTTTGAGTCGACTGAATGCTGAATGTACTTAACGTTTCCTCTTTGTATCAGGAAATTCAGTCTGAGGCCTACGGGTCGGCCAGACAATGACGTCACACGGGGTCATCGCAGGCATGATAGCAGGCAGGACCCATTACTACTGGCTCGTCGATACAGAACATTTGCCTATCCTTCGTCTTTGCATTAATAGTTTCAGTTTAGTATTAGTTTTCTTTTAATGGTAGTGTGGTACCAGTAAGCTCATTATTTGTCAGTGGCAGTTATTTTATTACAAAACACAGCCTCGTATAACCTATCGCAAGTGTAGGTTCATATTTTTTGTTCAATAGCGAGGGTAAGATCTCTATATTTCTATTGTTTTATTATACAATATATTGACTTTACTTTGTAATGAAGAATACTCAGAATACCTCTCAGGCATTTAATAAATGAAAAGAAATTTGTCCTTGAGTTACCTCTGTATATTTGCAATAGTACTAAATATTTTACTGTCCTGGTTTACAACGTGTCAATCGTACCCAAGGGCTTACACTACACTGTCGACTCGGGTGATTATTATACCTTGTCGGGCCGACTTGTCTCCGACCTTGCTATCGCTAAAAGACGTCGATGACAAAGATAAGTCATCTGTCTTAATCACACTAACATTAGTTTCTAGTCATAAGCTTCAGTTAGAATGGGAAATTCTTATAAAAAAAATTTCAATCACTGATAGAGTTCTGTAATAGAGCTTCGCGTGCACTATGTACCGATGTTAATAATTTCATCTCGTCCATCCGTTAGATTTTCCTATTTTTATCAAGAATTCTATCTATTTATACACTGAAAAAATTGCTTTTAGCTACTCCATACTTTTATTTTTTCTGTTTTTCATGTCTACATAACTGTGGTGGGGTGTATAAATAAAAATAAAGGAAATACTGCCGCTTTTGCGAAAAATTTCACGGGGGCCATAAATGCTCCGTAAACATTGGAATGAAAGGAGCTTTCACCTTTTCCTGCGAGAACTTCTTATATTTATATGCCACGGGACCATTGTGTTAATGGATAGATATGATATCCACATATCCACTGTTGCCTTCCTTACAGGATCGTTCATTGCATGCATGTGATAGTCGTTTCTTGAGCAGCCTCTATGTCCCCTACAGATTTCCAAGTTTCTTGGACCAGATAAAAGTCTCTCATTTCCCTTTGTATTTCTTTGGTATCTTTTTCAGTACACTAGAATCTATATTTATCTGTTTCAAGAGAATTGAATTGAGTTTCTCATCTTTCCCTCTCATTAAAGAAAGTGGAATCTCCTTAGTACTGCTCCACGGTCTTCGTAATTATATCAGTAGATTGATCATTTAAAGGAATCTCAGACTAATTTGTTTTTGCTTATTTGAGTGTCTTTCTCGTTTTGATAAGACTTGACCTTTTCCATGTTATGATTCCACAGTCTTACGGAGAAACGTGCCGATTTGTCGACAAATAATCACTGTTTCCTGTTTTTGTCGTTTTACACTTTTAAGTAACTATTTGCCGTTCTTTTTCGTTTAACATTATGTAATCAGTTTTCAGTAACTTTTCGATGATTACCCACAGGTTCCAGTAAAAGCAGTGATTCAGTTTTTTTTTTTTTATTTTAACAATTCACGCCTTTCTTTTCGATTGCCATTAAGAGTAAAGGATTTCTTTTGGACAGCCAATGAGGGCAAATAATTTTTTGGATTGCCAGTAATAGCCAAGAAATTTTTTTTTCAATTGTCAATGAGAGCAAAAAAAAAAAAATTCCGATTGCCAGTAAGAGCAAAATTTTTCTTTTTCGATTCCCAGTGACAGCCAAGATATTTCAATCGCCAGTAAGAGTAACAACTCAATTTTCGACAGCCAATAAAGATACCAAATTTCGTAACAGCTGTCAAATATTAATCTTGATTAGTTTTCTTAAATTCATCCGCTCCTCGTCGTCTGCCAGAAACAAAAAATGTTCAATGTTTGTACTTCCTTACTCAATAGTGATTAATCCATAACTTTTTCATCTACAATAACAATAACAATTTACTCTTTTGCATATTAATCTCCATTCGCCCTCAGATCTTAAAAACTGCTGTGGCCAGAGGGCTGAAAATTGGTATGTTTATCACCCACCCTCCAATCATCAAACATGCCAATTGCACCCCTCTAACCACGGTTGCTTTTATTTTATCTAAGGTTAAAGTTAGCCATGATCGTGCGTCTAGCAACTCTATAGGACAGCTTGGCTGAAAGTTTCACTTGTTGCAGCTTATACAGCATTTATACGCTAGACAGAAAACTCGATTGTAGCTTTTACTTATTTGTTAATTTCCTTCCCAATTATCATTTAAATATTTGTTCCTACTCTCTTCAATTTAACAGTGCCTTGTCCAGAGGGTTACTCCCCAAGCGGTGACGGCAAAGAGTGTCTTTTGTTCTCCACCGTGAAGGCCGAGTTCGGCCTCTCCTCCTCATCACTCAAGTAAGTAACGGGAGTCAAGTTTACTTCTGCAGCAGTAGCTATCGTAGCTTTATTTCACTTCTGCTTTTAGTTCTATCGTGTATCAATAACGCTCATTATTAGCACATAACTTGGACACTTATCGCGTATCCCGCCCTTTCTTGCGGAGTTGTCGCTTCTATTTCGTGCCAAGTTCCTCGTTGGACGAGTGGTTTTCGCGCTCGGCTACCATTCCGGTGGTCCGAAGTTCGATTCTCGGCCTCGGCCAACGCGGAATCAGAGGAATTTATTTCTGGTGACAGAAATTCATTTCTCGAAATAATGTGGTTCGGATCCCACTATCATAAGCTGTTTGTCCCGTTGCTAGGTGACCAATTGGTTCCTAGCCACGTAAAAATATCTAATCCTTCGGGCCAGCCCTATATAGGAGAGCTGTTAATCAGCTCAGTGGTCTGGTTAAACAAAGATATACTTAACTGTTTAACTTCTATTTTATGCCACTGTATTTTTTTTAAGTCATCCTTTTTGGAAACGAAAATTAAGTCAGTACAAAAAGAATTTTGGTCACATTTTTAACATAATCATGCACTAGAGAATGCAGTTATGTAAAAACTGCCATTTATGTTTTTAATAACAATTATAATACCCAGCAGTTTTCACAGCAGTGATAGACGTACGGCCGAAGAAACCACACATTCTAAGGACTGGCGTCATGATAATCAAACAAATGCTTTTAGAGGAAAATAGAGGAAAAATGTCTTATGTGAAGGCAGTGCATTCCAGTACATTTATGCATGAAGGAGAGGGGTATATAACTAAGGAAAATGTTTTTCTTTTAAATGGAAGTTGAAATATAAACATTCTTTATATAATGGAGCATTCTCTGTGTACATTTTATTAAAATTTTCCCATTATCTCATATGCCTATAAATTTTGTCTGCAATTTTTTACCTATATGAAACACTTACACTTTCTACCTCGTTTTTGGATAGACGTTCTCTTACTGTTGGTAATCAGTCATCTTAGAAATTCATTACTTTTCCTACTTCGTATACAGATTCAAAGGGTTCTTATTTGGATCCACGTTATAGGTGTGCTAAGATGATCTAACGTCCAAGTTTATCAAATACCCAGCATTTAGTTTTGTCAGCCTTTTGCCATGAAAGTGTCGATACTAAAACAGGAACCGTTGCGACAGGTGCAGCCAAGATGGAGCTTCGCTTGCAAGAATCACTTCCATCAAAGATATGGAATCAGCTCACGAGGGAAGAACGTACTATACTGCTCATGTCAGGTAACACCTTGCTTCCTTTCTTTGAAGGTAGCCATTTTCTTGAAGACGAAAAATTTCTGGTTTCATATTAATTAGTTAATTGGCATGTATACAGTTCCTGAGGAAGAAATACAGGGTTTTTGGTTGTGTAGAAGAGCACTGCTCTGCAGGTGTTTTTAAATTTCATTTGAATAGATGAAAGTAAAAGGTGACACTTTAAGTTCCTATATTGTTTATCTTTTAAATCATTAATAGAAAGAGAATATTTTTGCCTTTTAATATTGATGTCTATTGCCTCTTTCCTCATTGTCTTTGAATTCCATCTTTTGTCTTTTTTTATTCACTCTTTTGACCTTCCCTTTTCTCACTTTTCTCTGCCCATTTTCTCTTTTTAATTTTATTCTTGCTTTATCTACCTTCCCCTTTTTCTCATTTTATATATACTTTAAAAGCAGTCAACCACTCTTTCAGTTGCACTTCCTCCACGACAATTGAAGCAAAGATTGTGACTAGAATCCAAGTTTTTTCAGTCGTGGTAGGTCAAACGTAAAGGCAGGCAGTACTTTTCAGTCTTTATGGCATGAGGTACATCACCATTCCGTAAAATCATAAAAGAAATCCGGATATTTTGAGAAGGAAAGGTTACCAGAGGTATTTTTGTTGGTAGTATGTGTTCATCATGCTAAAAGTATATTTATCTCAGTACTTACTTGTAAATCCACTGCCTGTAAAGTCCTATGATATTCTTAGATTAAAGAAAAAAGTTCCAAGAAAAAGATCTATAAATGTTCTACCTCCAGTTCTCATACCTATAATGACTTTCAAAGTTTATTGTAAACATTTTTAGTGCCATTTTATCTCTCCTTTGTTGATTCAATGTGTTCACAGGGTTGGTAATGAAATCGCTTTCGAAGGACCACCTGAAGGAGAGATATCGTGTGATGCAGCTTCCAGTTGTCAGGTAAAGTTTACATGCCGATCTTAAATTTGGAGAGTATAATTAAATAAGAGGAAGTGGCATCCCTTGTTAGCTATGAGTTTCATAGTCACGTGTGAAACAGAAATCAATTTCTGAATCACATCAGGATCGAACACAAGTCTTTCAATTGAAAGGCAGGGCTGCTGCTAACTAAGTCATACAAGTTATAAAAGAAGCTGGAACCTTAGGTACAGTTTTACTTAGGTTCCAACTTCTTTTATGACTTCTCTGGCTTAGTAAGTAGCGGCCTTGCATTTCAATTGAAAAACCTGGGCTCGATCCTGATGTAAACACACACATATATATATATATATATATATATATATATATATATATAATATTATATATATAAATATATATATATATATATACAGGGAGTTTCGAAAGTAGAGGGCCCCCCTCTACAGCATAAACTAAAATTGATATGGACAAAAACAAAAGTAATTCAGTTTCTCTCTGAGTATTTAACATTTCGTGTAGCCTTCATCTGCCTGTACCACACCCTGCATTCTTGAAGGGTATGACTTCAGCAAATGGCAAAAAAGCTGAGACTCAAACTCCATTTCCCTGAGTACTTCGGTCACCTTTCTTCGCAGGTCGTCAAGGCTTGGTATGCCATCATAGTTCACTGTGCACGCTTCAACACGATCCTTTAAGATACTACCAATGTTTTCACACAGATTAAGGTCAGGGGAGCTACCTGGAAATTCACTTGACGAGAAGAAATCGATACCACTGTTTCAAAGCAGCTCCTGTGTCTGAAGAGCCTTGAAACATGGTGCCTTGTCATGCAAAAATGTGACTTCTTTAACAGATAACACATTTTCAGGATCTTTGAGGAAAGGAAATACTCCACCAGTAAGCACAGTTTCTCTTAAGTATTTGCCATTCCATGACTGTCCTTTTTCTTTAATGATCCACATTAACCATTTGGCTGAGAAACAGAAAAATTCCTAAACATTCAGGAAATCTCACAACTTGGCGATAGTGCATATCATCGCTGATATCATCCAACCTTGCAGCCCAAATGATGTCATTTTTATGATTTGGCTTCCTGACTGTGTAAATGAAGAATTCGTCTGATGTGGCAACATGGAGAAAGTCAGCTTCATCCCAATCTTTAAGAAATGAACCACAAAACCATGCACAGTCTTCTCTCTGTTGCTGAGTGATGCTGGGCTTGCTGATAAGATGAAATGGCTTGATACCAAATTTTTTCAACTCAACGATATACAGCACTATAACTTCTCTTCTTTCCCCTTTTTGTCTCTAGTTCAAGTGCCAATTTCATAGACTTTTTTGGTCTACCCACTGCCTCAGCT
Source organism: Macrobrachium nipponense (assembly GCF_015104395.2). Lineage (NCBI taxonomy): Eukaryota > Metazoa > Arthropoda > Malacostraca > Decapoda > Palaemonidae > Macrobrachium > Macrobrachium nipponense. The sequence goes on from NC_087209.1 coordinate 77,406,912, forward strand.
ATGATGTCTTTTGACCCCTGAGAAAGGACTTCAGGCCTTCCAAGATTCTTACTCTTTTCGCGATGATAGTCATATGGATTTTTGTTCCAGTTTCTTTTAACAAAGGATTCATCTCTTTTAATGTATTTAGCTATCCAGGAACGTGAAATGAAAGATACGCCAGCATTCCTGGCCTCTCTAAAGGTTATAGCCCAGATTCGGTCAATCCATTTGATTTCCTCCGAATCATTAGCCATGGCTGTATCTAACTCCGTCACTCAGTCTGAAAATACAAGAAATGTAAAATGAAAAATAGCTCAATAGAAACTTAAGATAATGTACTTAGAGATAGGTTATGGCAGAAAACTTCATAACTTTCCATTTGTTCTGTGGAGGAGGGGGGCTCTAATTTCGAAATAACCGGTATAGTATATATAAAGCTTCAGGTTTCTAGCTTGCCGATAAGTAACAAGGTTTGATGGGTTATAAAGACCCCCAGTATAGCACACACTTAAAAGGTTTTCAAGGTATTTTACACTATCTGACAATAATTCCACATGGTCTAGCCTAAACTACCCCCATTCACTTCAAATTCAATTTTTGAGATGTATCCAAAATTATTTTAGGAAAAATGTGAAAAGTCATATTATTATTAGAGAATTGGAATTACCACCGATTTTCGTTGCTCATTATATGATCATTTTTCACTTCTTTCATGAACAGGCAGATGACGTCAGTCGATGCTTGACTGTTACAAAAGTTTCTTCAGCTGTTTCCACCCAAAAAATCGGGAACTGCGAAGACGCCAACTATTATGTTTGTTCTTTCCCAGGTAAGGTTTTGATCAGATATCAACAGAGATTTCTCATTCGCGTGTTTCTTTCCCTTCTGACATTAAAGAACACTTTGGGAGTAAGTTTGTTTTTGACGTAAAGATTAAAACTATGACTCAGTCCCGTGTTTAAAATTTCCGTTTGCTCTCCTCTTAATGATCCATTAAAATATGGAGCGAGTTGTGAAGATATCTATACGATAAGAACTGGAACTTTATTCTTATGTAGAATGTAATTACATTCTTAGTTTCTGTATATTATACAGTAATCAGATACGTTGTGATATTCTGTTAATAAGCAATTTTCCTTTCTTTTGATTCATTCGTTCTCCCCCAGTTACAGTTACAGCAAAGTTGAACGTAATTCATTTGGTCTATGTGTGGGTGCATGTATGACCATGCATAGCCTTAGTGACCTTTTCTTGTCCAAGTGCTTGAAGTTAAAACCTCACCCTAACTCAATGTGCGCGAGCTCAGACCTCTTTGGAAAGGTGGGCTTTCCTTATCTGAACTTCGTCGAATTTTAGGTTTTGTATGTTGACAGTCATATCCGAAAATGTGCAAAGAAATCGAGACGTTAAGGAGCTCATTGTGATTATATCAATTTCATATATATATGGTAAGTTACCTGTGTATATAAATGTGTGTATATATATGGAAAACTAAATTCAGAGCATATACAGAGAGCAAATCTTGGCTTTTTCGTTGATTTCCAGTCTCTAATTGACATAAAACAAGGTTTTTATTTATTTGCAAACACTCGAGTGTCTTCAAATTATATCTTACTAACCTCATTGTTATTTATGAGAACAATAACATTTAAATGAATTAATTGTATAATTAAAACAATCTAAATACATACTACTCTTACTATATATGAATATTCCGCTATCTCTCATCCTCTCTACCTTTTTTCCTTTATCCTTCGTTATAACCTCCTTTCAATCCCAACGACTGCTACTGGTCACTCCTGCCTCGAAGCCGCATATCTCATTCTGATGCTTCAGTAGCTCCTGTTTCTATCAACACCCTACGTAGTCGTGGGCCCTGACCTTCACAACTCTTTAGCTACTATAGCTTAGTCTACACACTACTTAAAATTCGAAGATGTTCAATCGCATTCCCTGTTTTTCATGGCCGCTTGGAAACATATTTCAGCTTGATTTTTCATTTCCTCTTTCGTCATTTTTTTATTATTTTTTATCATTTTTAACCGTCTCTCTAATATCGGAAAAGTTCTTCATGCAATAATCCTCAACAATGCATGACCAACTATGTGATTTTCACTTGTAAGGCTATTAGTTTTGTGTATGTGTGTGCCATTAAAAACTATAGTAGTGGATATCACAGCAAGGTAAATGGTACAGTATGATTTAAATAATAACAAGAAAAACGTGAAGTAGAAGTAAAGATGACATTCTTTCTTTGGGTATTTGCTCGAAAAACTAAATCATTTTTACCATCGAGATCTCAACATATTTTTCTTGAGCGCAGTTCACCATAGTCGTCTAATCTCTTGGATATCTGAATTATTTCTTGCTTTGCAAATGTTATCAGTGGTAGAGATGAATATAAAAAAAACACAAAGGCGCTTTGTATGCGTCGTTATCACAATCTCTTAAGATTTCAAGTGTAACTATATCTTGCGAAATACCTCCATCAAGTGAATATGAGCGTACTTTTATCATACTAGCTTTTACGGCTCCGATCTGTCTGTTCTTCCACTTGACAGGGAGATGCCCAAAGGGCTTCCTCCAACACAGAGGCCTCTGCTATCAACTGCTGCCTCTTAACCCCAATCGTAGCGTTATGAGGGCCCTTGAGAAGTGTGGAGGAATTGGGTCTGGTTTGGTATACCCTGAAACGAAAGATGATCTGGATTTTGTCAAAGACCTCGTTCTGGTAAGTAAAAGTGGACTTTTTTATATATAGATTTCTGGTTAATGGAGATATATAGTACTAGAATGAATTTCAGGAAATAAACCATAAGTAGCCTATGATGACATATCTCTCTCTCTCTCTCTCTCTCTCTCTCTCTCTCTCTCTCTCTCTCTCTCTCTTTCAAGAAAACGTAGATTGTACATTGCAAGTACATGCATAATTTACATCTAATAAATATGACATTATTTTGTAGAACATTGCATTTAAACTTACTTTGCGTGTAAAATTTCTGTCTGCCATTTGTGTGAAAATGCTCGTTCTGATGTGTGAATATCAGGTTTTTATACGAGTTCACCCACAAAACAAAAAGGCTGAATTATTTCTTAAGCAGATTTTGCCAGCATTGTTTTGCATCACTGAAGTTCTTTGCCATCAGAATGAAACGTCAGTCTCAGGAAGTGTGGTGGAAGAAGTCCCAGTTCTCCTAGGACTTAATCACGTGTGAGTGTACCAACATGAATTTCGACGGATCGCTCAGTATTGGTTTACTTGGGAATCATTGCTTTCTTAATTTGCACATGCTGAAGCACCTCACACTCATATCACATTGCAAATGATTATGAGGCAGCAAATGGAAATACCTACAATGAATCTGTTATTTTCTATTATTAATTGATTTGTAGTTTTA
>NC_087209.1:77410791-77435791 GCF_015104395.2 Macrobrachium nipponense
AACAGCTGTTCATAATTCAGTTTGTCAAGACCTTAATTAGATATTAAGGTGTAAGTAAAGGTGCAATTCATATGTAAGTACTGTACTATTTGAAATGTAAAATTTTAGTTATGGATTTTTAACTGTCAAGTTACGGGTCAAACTTAAAAGATTCAAAAGCATTTAAAGAACTAGAATAATGTAACATTCCTAAGGTAAAAGATATGGTGCAATTTACTAGTGAAGGCTATGCTCCTGATAAGTTGTCTTACACCAACACAAAAGCATAAAAAATGCTTTATTAGAAACCTTATTTTAGCAATATTTTCACACCATTTATACTGTATTGGAAACATGATATCTGATCTACTGAAATAATGATAATGTAATTCAAGAGAAATAAGGGATTACATTACATATCTGTTTCACTTACTCTGTTTAGATTTTATTGTTGAGTAAAACAAAATAGCTTTCAGTGGTCATAGTGTGTAATTCTTACTTTCAAGTAATTAATTGTAGATGGTTTTTTCACTATAATTTCATGCAGTTTATTACTATGAAAAGTGTCATTTTGAGTGAACATTGTTATGCAGCTAACAGGATTTACTAATAAATATATTGTACTTTTCTTAATTTATGTTATTTATAGCACTTTGTTTTCTATGTAGCTTTACATTTATACTGTTTAACATTTCCTGTGATTGTTGGATTTAGGGATGGAAAGAATCTGAGATTTTCAAGCATATATAGCAATGTGTGTTATGCTTTTTGTGTTAAATTCTCTACCTCCATCTATGATTGTGTTCTGGTATCTATTCTTATCAGAACCATTTATTAGTCTACATCATCTTTAGACGTCATTTTTCGGTAACCTGTTTACAAGTTAACAAGAAATTTATTTATTTATTTTTTTTTTTTTTTGTTTTTTTTTGTACTGTTTAAAAACTATTGATTTGTAATGCACCGTTAACTAACACGAGGCCAGCCCAAGAAGAGGTTAGGAATGGCACACGTGTTCATACAATTTATAATGTTAGAAATACAAGGCAGCTGATGAAGTTTCTTCAAGAATTGTCCTGCATAAGCTACCCTTACAGGAATAGACATTTTCAAATTCTTGACTCAAAAGTGAAATAAAATGCTTTTATTTTTGTGATAAAAAATCAACTACTTAAGGAAACATTATAAAGAGCTATAATATTAAATACGTCCATACATTATACAAACTGTATTTTACTTCTATTATATTGCCTCAAACAATGTGGTGTCAGCCAAAAGTAGTCTTCGGGGGATGAGTGTTGGAAGCTCTCCTCTCTCTAGAGTATCCTCCACTAGAAGTAGTCCCCTGTAAATATCAGTTTCAAAACTACCTTTACTGCTTAGTCTGAGTCTGCTGGCAGTGGAGGTTATTGGTGGGACAAAGGAACCTAATGTCATTGTAATGCAGTGATTCATCTCTTTACTATGGAACTGTTAGTGGATCCTTTGTAAGAGTGGTGGTGTCTTATTGATGTATGCTGGGTCATCCGACAGGTGCTGGAATTGCTCTAGCTAGATCTGTTCTCTTTTTTCCTTTTTGGGCTACCATGTGAAGTGCCTGATGAAGTGTCAAGTCTTGGCAAACTTGGATGATGCACATTACTAACTTTTGGCCACAATACAAGTGATTTCCAGACTTACACATCATCATGGATAACCACCGATTCATTTTAAGGGCTGTGCGGACCGCCAGTTATTGATTTTTAGTTATTGACAGATTTGGACTAGTTAATGTCTAAATAAACTTCCTGAAGTATTATTGCCACCAGCCTGTGAGTGGCATTGAGCGAAAAATTACCATAAAATTTCTGTATGACTTTTTAGGTGGAAGTTAGAAATATACTCCACTTTCCTACTAAAATATGCATTATCTATGATAAAAACTCGGTCTTTCTCTAAAAAAATATCATAGAGTAAATATGTACGTATCTATGTATCTCATATCATCCTGTGAGCGACAAGTGGTCACGCAATGTCTGTATGACTTGCCAATTCCGGATAGAGAAAGTGAGAAATTTACTTTAGTATGCACTACCTATTTTCTATGATACAGCTGACTCGTTCTCCAAAGGAAATATTAAATACTGTAAAAGTAAATATATTATATTTATCTTGATATTTTGAACTCATCATAGTAATATCACGGATGTATCATGCCTTCTAGTATACATACAATATTTTGTATTTCTTGGCATATTTTTACTGTGTATTTTTTGAAAAATAAAATATATTAATGTAGGTAACAGTTCCTGAGAGAGCATCTGGTTTACCAATAAACATCTTGATATGTGAGTGTGGTTCTGGTTCAAGTGATATGGGAGTGCTGTGTGACACAGTTCCTTCTTGGATTTTTGTACGGTGTAGTGAATTCACACAATTCCAATGCCGTAAGCAAGAGAAGTACCACCCTTACGAGAGAAATTTGAACATTGTTCCGATACGTAATACAAACCATCGGTCCTTTAACAATAGGAAGTAGCTAGCGGCAGCTGGGAACGGTCGTAAGCTTCGAACAAGGGAGAACGGTAGTTAACTGCTTGTCGACAGTCGCGCGCCGCGCGACTGGGAGGTAAACAAATCACTTTGCTTTCGGCCGTGGGTGTGAAGGACGTTGTTCGTCATCGCTCTCTGCCCGCTTCATCGTCGTATGCTTTGTTTATATTGTGTTTTCTACTAATGGTTTTGTTTGACTTGAAATGAAACTGTAAGTACACTGTTTTCATTTTCATTACTTAATTATGAACCAACATGGAGTTATCGCCGTAGATGCGGCGATTTCCTCTCTTTTCATGAATTGAACCCTTGAATTATGTCTCGGTGCCGAGGGCGGGCGCGCTCGCGCCGAGTCATGTATTTTGGGCGAAAGTGTGTAATTGAAAAATGTAAGTACTCTTTTCATTATATTTTTGCCCTGTGCGTTCGTTACCGAGAGTGTGATTGCGCTCGGCACGAGCCTTTTAATTTTGTATAATAGAATGCAATGAAAGTGGATTCGCAATTGCAATATTCTTTCATTTTCATTTTATTTTTTATTTGCATGAAATTTAATTTGGATCAATTTTCGTTCTTACCCGGGAATTGATCCTTACGATTTTTTTTTATGTGAAATGAATCGCAAGTGCAGTATTCTGTTTCATTTTCCTATATTTTTTTATGATAGCATCATATTATTGGATCAAGTTTCCGTTCTTACCCGGGAATTGATCTTTTCCCCTTTAAGTTCTATGAAGTGAATCGCAAGGGCAGTATTCTGTTTTCATTTTCATATTACTTTTCACTGCTGTGCGGGGGTAGGGGAAGCGAAGGTCTGCCAGGAAGTCGTCGGAAAGCTCTCCCGCGACTCCCTTGGTATCCGATTCTTCGTCTTCCTTCCTGCCCCCCGCTCAGCTTCTTCGTTGTATTTTGTATTTGGGGTCTTCCTTGCGTTCGGGGTGGGGCATGTCTTCCCCCCGTGCGTGAGGGAACCCCTCTTACTAATCTATCTATGTTACCGCAGGTGCTACATCCGTGGGAGACGACCTTGGACAGGTATGGACCACCGCGGAGGCAGGGTGTGCCTAGCATCCACGGGCTGCTGCAGCGTCTAGCGAGGTCTGGGGCGGTCTCCACTTCTACCACGGCCGCTTATGCTGCTCCCCCCCCTCCTGGTCTACACTCCCCATGCTGTGTCGATGACGCCGTCTGCCGCTACTAGGGCCGCAGCCGTACCGAGGTGGGGTTGCCGCCGCAGCCTGTTTTCTTCGTGTTGCCTGCCCCAGACTTCCGCTGTTCCAGCAGCTCGCCCCTGGACCGGCCGCCAGGACCCAGGTTCCGCTGGCTGCCGATGATTCTACGAGGCGATCGCTGGGCCTGCCGTACCTGCCGCTGATGTGATTCCCGCTGTTGGCTTGGCTGTCCCTTCTGGGTCTACCGCTGCCGCTGTTCCTGCCGCTCCTGAGCTGGGTGCTGTTCCTGTCGCTCCTGATTCCTGTGCCTGTCCATGCTGGTCCTGCCCACGGTGTGTCTTCCCCAGTCCCAGGTCCTTCCGGACAGGTGCAGTCGGGCCCTGTTGCTTCGGCAACTGCCCCGGCTCCCTCCTGGATGGAGGACCTGACGACTGTCCTGCGTGAGCTGACGAGGAAGAGGAGAAGAGGAAGCTGTCATCTTCGTCTTCATCGTCTGCTGTGCCTCCTTCTTCCCCTTCGACTTCTAAGGCCCATAAGCCGAAGAAGAAGAAGGCTGCCTTTCCCCCCTAAGAAGTCTCCTTCGGGAACTTCTAAGGGCCCGTCCCACCCCGGTGGGACGGGGGGTCCTTCTGCTGGTCCTCCCTGCTCCTTCGGGAGCGGGGCCCGTCTCCCCTTCCGTAAGGAAGAGATAGACGGGGACCAGAGGAGTATCGGTTAGCTCTGGTACTTCCTCGCCTGGTGCTAGCGGCGATGCCGCTACGCCAGGTTCCGGCTCGGTCTCTCGTTCGCGAGAGATCCCGAGTGTACGTTCTCCCTCGGGAGACCGTGCAGCCAAGTTTCGGCGCCAGAGTTCGCTCGGCGCCAAGACGCGGCACGGAGCAGAAGGCTGGTGAGAGACGCTCAGGTGACTCTTGCCAGGCCAGCGGCCGCTCTTGCAGCGACCAGCTGGTAACCGGGTTTTCCCCCTAAGAAGGCTCCTTCGGGACCTTCTAAGGGCCCGTCTCGCTCCGGCGATTCGGGGAGCTCTTCTGCTGGTCCTCCTGCTCCCTCGGGAACAGGGCCCATCTTTTCTTCTACCAAGGAGAAGAAGACGGGGACCAGAGGAGTACCAGCTTCGGCTGGCACTTCCTCGCCTGGTTCTAGCGGTTCTGCCGCTAAACCAGGATCTGCCTCGGCTTCTCGTTAGCGAGAAGTACCGAGTGGACGGTCTCCCGCGGGAGACCGTCCAGCCAAAGTCTTGACACGAGCTCGCTCGCCGCCAAGACCGAAGCGCGGAGCAGAAGAGTGGCGAGTGTCGTGCAGACAACTCTCGCCAGGCCAGTGGACGCTCTCCGCAGCGACCAGCTGGCTGCTCGGGGTTGACGTGACGGTCGCTGACAGCCACGGCGGGTTGAGGCGAGGAAGGGGTCCCCGCGGCCGTCGGTACCAGCCACGGCTGGTACCAGCGGCTCGACGCGCCGAGAGGACGCTCGCTGGTCTCACCGCGACAGCGAGCCTAGCAGGTCACCTGACGCCGCTCCCATCGGGGACCGGGCGGAGACGGTAAACCAGCAACAGCTCGCCTGACGCTAGAGATCAGCGTCGACGTTCTCAGCCAAGCCTCTCGCCCCAGGCGAGCGGCAAGGCTAGGCCTGCTGCTCGATCGCCACCGCGGGTTGACGATCAGCAGCAGCCCTCCAAGCACGCTGGTCCTGCCAGCGAGCTAGGGGGGAGCGTCAGGTCTGCCTCTCCTGTACCTTCAACCTCCTCGGGCTACACCGGGGGGAGCGAGGTACCTATGAGTGATCGCGAGAGGTGCGCCGCTCGCGATCCCGCTATGACGCGTATGGACCAGGCACGGTTCTAGGACCGACCAGGACATACCGCGCAATTAGCTGGAGCGACCGTCAGGGGTCTGCCGCTGTTCCTCCTTCTGAAGGAGGAGTATCTCGGGATCTGTTCTTGTTGGAGGGACTGGACGGTCCTACTCCGCAAGACGCGGTTACTCCCGAGATACAGAGGAATTTGCAGAAGTCATTAAGCTGATTCGTCAGCATAATGACCCTGCGGAAGGATTGCCGCTCCCACCAGCAGAGCCCACGTCTCTGCTCGAGTCGTTTTGGGGCCCAAGAGGGAACCCAAACCGACGGTGGGTCTGCCGCGATCGGAGCTTGCCGATTCTGTCTCGAACCAGTGTCTCTCGTCTCCGGACAAGAAGGCTCTCTCAGTTCTGGCCGGTCGATCAAGCTACTTCCACCTCCTCTACTGCGACAGCGGCGTTTCTACGTGTCTTCGGACACCGTATTAAATACTCCTTCGGTCCTCCTGAGAGGTTTCGACCTCGACGAGGACTGGAATGAGTCGGAGGACGGTATCGGCTCTCTCCTGTCAGGTGTCGATCAGCCCCACCCAGACGACGTTCACAGTGGCGGCAGACCCTTACCTACAGTGAGAGTTCGTAACCCTCCGCGGGAAAACGTTTTCTCCTGACGATACGTTTTCCCAGACTCTGAGAGGCCATCGCCGCAAGGCGATGGCTGTTCCTACTCTTCTCCAACTGCTAGTTCCACTGGGAAGGCGAGCGAGTATCCAATTCCTCCCCCATTCCCTCTCTCCTTACGGCTACGAGGGAAAGGGGAAGGATCCTACAGAGATTTCTTTGTAGGATCCCACGTTCGGGACTGCGCTACCGGGGGGACCTTCGGGTCCTACCTGACGTAAGCCCCGGTCGTTGAGGAGGAATCCTGCCCCATTCTCGATTTCTACGGGAATCGAGAGGACCACCAGCCGATATCGTTTGACGAATTCGGTGGGGGTTTCGCAGACTGCTTAGAAATTCTACGGAATTTCTAGCGCATTCAGAGTGTTCGAGTTTTTTACGATCTTCAAACACTTACGCGAGACCACGGTCCAAAGTGAGCGAGACGAGAATCCCCGATATGTTACACGATAATCGGGAACCTCGCCTATGCTCGAATTCCTGGAATTTCTAGCTTGGGAAGAAGACCTGCTGCTGAAAGAAACTATCTCACAGTAGGCGACCAACCTGGAATAGAGGAGATCGGACGGGATATCCAGTTTGGCTTGAACTATCGTCTTAGTATTCTGTTCACCATTGAAGCTTTCCTTCGAGGAAGACTTCTCCTTCACTCTCTTTGATAGAGAACGAAGGTGGTCGATCTCCAATCCTTATTTTGTTTTCTTGAAGGAAAGAATTTAGGATGGAGATCGTTGTTCAGAATCCTACAAATATACTACGTATATTAACCTCGCGACATGATTCTACTAAGCAGTGAATTGTCCGAGGGGTAGGCGCATATCCTAGTTAATCTACGGATTGCGACTTATAAGAGAAGTATTCTAATTGAACTGCAACTCGGGGTTGCCTGCAACCTCCCAGGAGTTTTCAGTTTCAATTTTATATACTTATGGTTTTGTCACGACAACACCATTTCAACTTTTATATTTACCGAAATTCGTTTCGCCTAAATATAATTGCCCGAGCATATCTTTTATGCTCGGTAGTTCTAGCCGAACGCATTCCTTCGTGGAATAATGGATTACCTGGCAACTCAGGATGACGAGTCAGCGAGAGCTCAGGCTCACCACTGCGTTATTGAACTGCCTGATAGCAGCTCAGTATCAGCTGGGCCTCCGAGATGCACGGTCATGTATGTCTCTCTCTGCCCTGCTTTGATTGACTACCGAACCGTATCTCTGCCCAACAATCATGGACTTAGGTCTCTGATTAACGGGGATTCTCGCAATAATGAAGGACCATCTACTGCTGTGACGCTAGATTCCATCGCCTTCGACATTGCGAGAATTTTCAACAGAGATATCTCTTGGACTCTTTCATCTTTCTGTTTACCGCACGGTAAACAGAATCTGTACAAGTCTCCCGCTGCATCGCACTGCGATAATGCGAATGATTTTGCAGACATCTGAGTTTGTCTTCAAAATATCTCGTATTCGTAGGTGTACAATTGTTCATTGTTCAACCCGAATTACAGGATGTGTCAGAAGACATCGCCTACTCTCCGACCTGACAGCTCTACTTCCAAATGTTCAGCCCATGAGAAGCAGTTCTTCAGGCGGCTTTCACCTGTGTTTTCATTACCGAAGAACGCCCCGCTTTCATTGCAACTACGACTTCTCACCGGACAGCAATGAAATAGCGGTTAGCGTTTTCAGTCATTTGTAAGCACAGGTTATGAATCTTGAGATCCTTCTCTCGATTCATATGTGAAGACGTAGGTTGCATTCAATATCTACCTTCGTCTTCAACGGTACATAGTGTTGTTTCTCCTTAGCTGAGATTCAACAAACATGAGATGTTTTACCTTCAGGGACCTCGGTCTCTAGAAGGCAATTGACTTTCGCCTGTTGGGTACATGCCTTAAGAGAATCATCACCTCGCTGTCCGGCATTGGTGACAAACAAATACATTATTTGTTTGGTCTCTCGGCATAACCCTTTAAAGGCGAAGGTCACGTGACTTACTCGGATGCTTTGACAACTTGCCTCCTACCGAACGCAGTCAGTCGGCAGCTGTCAGAGCGCCCGAGTCAGTTACGAACTACGCTGTTGACTTAGTTCGGTTGTTACAAAGCAACCATTACTTCGTTTTAATAGCTTGTCACAGTACCCATACCATTGACACCCACCATGGAGTGTCGGTGTCCTATCCACTACCGAGAACTTCGCTGCATGGGGATAGGAGGATGCGAGAGACTTCGTTGCTAATAGACAGACCAGTATGGGTACTGGACATCACCGAAGTACAGAAGAGGGATAGGTCATGCGACTATTTCCTTCTTTTCCTCTGAGGAACTGCATGACTTCTCCTGCGAAGTCAAGCACCCAGGGGATGGGGATCCGTGACGCTCGATTTCGTACCGAACTTCGTAGCGAAGACTCAGAACCCTTCGGTCCCTGACGATTGGTTCGAGTCGTTCACAATCCCCTCCCTAATGGACTTCACCGCCTTCGATGCGAAGGAGATGCTGCCTTGTCCGCAAGAACTTCTCCTTGGCGCAGATACTGAAGGCAGGGGTCTGGTCCAACCAGACCACATGCCCTTCCTTCCTTACCTTCGGGATATTGCCCACAGGTCCTTGGATCTTTTTCCTTGGGACCCGTGGTGGCTGCTCAACACGTTGTGTAGCGAACCCAGACCCTCGCAGGCTGAACAGCATCGAGTCCTGGTGTGACCGTAAGAATGGATGGTGAATGAGAGTGTGACTGGCTCCTCTTCCCATCTTTTTCTTCCCCTCTACCTGTGGTTAGAGGGACACGGTCGTCACCCTGCTGGATAAGGACAAGATGCAGGTGAGCTACTTAACAGAGCCCCATCCTATCCCTTTCACTAGGGATAGGAGCGTATATCCACCACTTCCTCCAACAAGGGGGAGGAAGTGGATGCCAGCTTGAGACAACCCATACTTTATGTTGCCTCTTGCAAACAGGAACAAGTTCTTGCTTGCTGGTACGAAGAGATACGCTTGCCTCTCTCTTAGTACTTGGCCCAGAGGTCTGACCATTGATCCTGCGGTGCACACCCGATCAATCGGACAGAGCTTGGATCCCTCCCTCGCTCTTACGACCAGGGAGGCATTCCAGGGATGGACGAACACCAGTCTGTTCATCAAAAGACTCAGATTCCTCCCACCAAGAAGTGAGTCTTCCTATTGTTAAAGGACGATGGTTTGTATTACGTATCGGAACAAACGAGAATTTGTCGAAAATTGCATTTTTCCTAACTATACAAACCTGAGGTCCTTTACATAGTCCCTCCTCATGCCACCCCTCACTCTGCGTATTTTGCATGGGCCAAAAGCAAAAGTGATTTGTTTACCTCCCAGTCGCGCGGCGCGCGACTGTCGGACAAGCAGTTAACTACCGTTCTCCCCTTGTTCGAAGCTTACGACCGTTCCAGCTGCCGCTAGCTACTTCCTATTGTTAAAGGACCTCAGGTTTGTATAGTTAGGAAAAATGCAATTTTCGACAAATTGTCATATTGCGTGTCATAAGTAGGTTACGAAGAGGTACCAAAACAAACGACGTCTCGCCTAGGATGGCAAAAATGAAAGAACTCACAGATCTTGGTAAGAGGTGTGTTTTCCTATACGTTTTAGTAATATTTGAATTACTAGTGATATTCAATTATATAAGACCAGCAAGCTTGATTTTCCTGCTGTGAGTTGTCATCTGACTCTCGACTTGTGTAGGCTTGGTTGTTCATCATTGTTTACTTAATCCTAGCAATCGTTTGTTTTATTTGCCTCTCCAACATCAGAATGGAAAATGTGCAGTGGTAGTATATATGTATGATATGAAGAAAACTGTATATTGATAGCATATATTTTTATAGGTTATGAATAAAACTATTGACAGCATATGTTAATGAATATTTGTTATGAAAAAACTATTTCTAACTAATAGTATCGTAGTCATTACAAAATAAGCAATAATTTTTTTCTTGCAAAATTTAAGGAACATCTAAATCAAGAGAGAACACATTTGTATTCATTTGATTATATTGTAAATTTCAGGGCATAATTTTTATTCAAATGCAGAAAACATTTTTTCAACTTTGCTTTTTAAAAATTTCATTATTAGTTGAAGAATAAGTGGTAAAAATTTGAATCATAAGGTGGCTATAAGCACTTACTTTATAATAGGGGCTTATGGCAAATCCCTTCAATCATAAGGTGGCTATAAGCACTTACTTTATAATGGGGGCTTATGGCATTGGCACTCCCCTTAACACTGAGGATTCTTTTGAAGTTGCCACACTTTTGTTTGTTTTCACACTCATCTGGAATCACATCATGCGTGGAGGTTTTTCACTAAGAAAGCAGCTTCATAAAGGTCACAACATCAGCAATTGCCACCCACTGCTTTTACTGGGGTAAGTGGCCAAGGTCTGTCACTCAGTGTAATAAAACTGTAACTCCCCTGTTCAAAGCATTTCTTCCAGGTCCAGCAGGTATCTTCATTATTTTCTGGAAAGTTGATCTCTCACGGTATTAAAGGCTACAGGGCAACTCTCCCCAGTCTTCCTTTAGCATATTGGGGATTGAGGAATTGGTCAGTGTATATTGTACCTATTTCATCTTTTTGCCTTTTTGATTCTAAGGTCTGATTATTCTTGTAAGTTGGTACTAGGCTTTGGTTTTGAGCAGGCTGACCAGAGCCCCTAATGAGCCTCTTGAGTGTTGCCTCCTTACTAGACTTAACACTCAAGAAAGTGTTTTTACAGACTCTTGCTTCATTAAGCTTGTCTGTAAACTTCATGATTAATCAGTCAAGTCTATATAAGACTCAGAGGTCTGGATAAACTAATTCTTATTATTTCTATCTGGGGAAGTCTCATTTTAGCTGTAGATCTTCCATTAGATTATTTCTTCAGGGGAGTATGACTTAACCATGAATTCTTTTCATATTCCTTTACCTTCTTCAGGCATTTTCCCCATAACTTTATACACATTGGCCATGGAAATCTACTGGTCTTGGATAATAGTCTTACGCTGGCTCCATCAGGTTACTTTGTTGTTTTTTCAGGCAGACCTTTCTCAGCTAAGAAGCAAGACTCGGAATGTTCATGCCTTTCCATCCTTATTAGCCTTTTTAAGTGCTGATGTTGTTGGCACACACATTGAAGCTGTCTTTCCCTAAAGTCTCTATTTTCACTTAATGTAATTGTTGAGTGACATGCCTATTGAGTCCCAAACTACAGCCTATTAGTTTACAGAGAACTAGTTTTGTTTACAATATTCTTCTCTTTATGCCCTATCTCTTCTTCCTCTCTCCCAAACTAGGATTGTTCATACGCGAACAAACCTTCAGTCTTAACAATAGAACAATTTCTAGCGCCTAGCTGGATCCGGTTAAAAAAACAAATGAAAGCAAGGAATCTTGTGATATCTGGCAATGCATGAGTAGATCGGGTGAAGAGTGGTCAAAGACCACTCACCTACGCCACTGCATCAGTCTTTTCTTTTAACCGCCTGGGCGAGAGTTATGTTTAACCTCTCTTGGCCTTTACCCGGTTCATTGCCCGTTTCGCTTGTGAAATCCTGAGTTGGGAAAGACTGACGCAGTGGCGTAGGTGAGTGGTCTTTGACCACTCTTCACCCGATCTATGCATGCGTTGCCAGATATCACAAGATTCCTTGCTTTCATCTGTTTTTTAACAGGATCCAGCTAGGCGCTAGAAATTGTCCAATTGTTAAGACCGAAGGTTTGTAGCTATGAAAAATACAAATTGGTTTAGAAAACTTGTCATTTCTGGCTACTTATGATTAATGAGTTTGAAGATGCTCTTGCAAATTGAAACTAAGTTTTCATATGCATAACTCAACAAATGTAGTGACTCCTTCCTTCCTTGCATTCTTTGTTATTGAGGTTGTCACAGGAGAATGAGCATCGGGCTGATTGAATGTGGTCTGGGTATGTGCCATGGTTTCTTTGCTTTTCGTGATTTAACAAGTTTGTGCAGGTGGAGAGCCATCTGCTTGAAAACAAGGCTATAATTTTTTAATGGGAAACTTGTTTTAGTTTTTGTAAAAACAAGGTATTGTGGCCACTTGTTATAGTACTCTGTATTTTGTTTTGCTTAAATCCAAATGACTAGTTGATTAGTTTTTTTTAGTTTGTCTTGGTTGTAAATGTAATTTGTAGTTTAATATACTTTAGGTGTTATTAGTGTTACTGTGGAGTTTTTTTTTGTTTTGTTTCATGTGCATGTGGCATCCAAAGTTCTTATTTTATAAATAAAGCAAATATAATTCAATGCATGAAAAGAGAAAATTTATGTACATGTGAATTCTGTCAGCAAAAATAGAATAAAATAAATTGGAAACTACTTTAAGAACATATAAAAGGAACCAGAAGTATGTGATTGTGATGGCAACCAGGAATTGATAATTAAAGTATGCTAGAATCCAGATACGTACATGAAGGACATTTGACAAGCATAGCTCCTCCAATCTCTAGCAGTCATGAGGCTGAGGGCAAGAATAAAAAAGATTAAGGAAAGGTTGATAGAGAATTTCAATAGCAGAAGAAAGACAAAAAATTATTTGGAATAACAAATTGGAAGAGTGAAAATAAAAAAAAAAAGTAAAAACACTATATTACAGATAAAATTGGAGGTTTAAAAAATAAAAACACTGAAATGGAATAAAAAAGCATGGCAAGACTGAAAATTACTAAGAAAACAGGTTTGGTGGGAATTGGTAGTTGTCAACATGACATAAGGATCAAAAGAAAATGTTTCTTGAAAGGTCAGGAGAGACCTGAGGAAGATATTACTAAGCATATGGAAAGCTCCTGGGACATCAGGAATAGTAACAAGCAATATGCTAAGTGGAGTTAGGGAACCAGTAACCCTACCAGGATACATGGAAATATGATAAAGAAAGAAATGGGACTACATGCAAGAGTGGAGGAGTATTACAACAATAATACTATATAAAAAAGTTACTACAGTATGAAAACCTATGAATGCCTTTTATGCTGGTGTTAGGTTTAAAAATGAGTAACTACTGCGGAATAGTTGCACTCGCTTCATTCTACTATGCTTATGTCTCACTGGGGTTAGCCAAGAGGGCAATGGTGAGTTTAGGAAGCATCTTTGTTGAAATATGTTGTTGATCTGCTTTCGAGTAGGCTGCAGCCAGAAATGATGTGTTCAACTCGTACCTTTTTACCAAAAATTCTTTATCATACAAAGAAGCTTATGGCTCAAAATATGCTTTTGCAGTTACTACACTATACTTGCCTTGTTTCTATTGTGCATAATTAAAACTTCTGCTCTCAGGTTTTTTGGTTAATAGCTAGTTACACGTTCTTTAAAAATGCATTTGAATATGCAAACGTTATTTTTTGTTCTATGGTATATAATAAATAAATACTGGATGCTGTTGAAATTATTCTTTTTAACTTTTTATTTTTCTTCTTCATTGGATTTTATGTTTTACATTAAAGAAAATCCTAAATAATGTCCATGCTGCCTTGGATTCCTGTATTCTGTACATGAAAATTTACCAAGCCACAAAGTCAGTGGTTATTCTTTGAAAATATATACTAGTACGTATATGCAAATCTACCCTTAACCTTTGGCAGGCAAGTGGAGCTATCGATTCAAGCAGTAATTGTGGTAAACAGATATTGTGGTGGATTATCTTTGGTTTCTGAAGCAGGAGAGAAAGTGCCCAGCTGAGGCCTTAATGCAGAAGACTGCACTCCACTTTAGGGACTTGGTTTAAATTCTTCAGTAAAACAGAAGCAGTTATGCCAATGCTGCATGATGAATGCTCCTAGGAGACACTAAACTTGAAATGTGATCTTCCACATGCCCCATCAAGTTTTAATTTAGCACAGTAAATATTTCCTGTATGTACTATTTGAAAAGTTTGACATGCTAAAAAGATCTAGATATTAGAATGTACATATGCAGAATTTTCTCATCTGTATACAGAAATATCACAATTTTGGAAGTAAATTGTATTATTCCTAACTATACAAACCTGAGGTCCTTTACATAAGGAATTACTTTTGGTGTAGCTGGAATTACGGCCGTTAAATTCTTGAACAAGGTGGTTAGGCAGTAACTTCCGTGTGGCAGGCGGGTAGGCTATCCTGCCTGAATGTAAACACTCCACTTTGCCTTTGGGTCCAGGTTCAGATTGAGGGGTGGCATGAGGTGGGCATGTATGTAAAGGACCTCAGGTTTGTATAGTTAGGAAAAATAAAATTTACTTCCAAAAATTGTGATTTTTTCCTACACGATATACAAACCCTCGGTCCTTTACATAAGGAAGACTCACTGATTTGGTGGGAGGAATATGAGTGAGCCTCTAGAACTGACTGGAGTTCTACACACCTAGGCTACTCCTGGTTGTAAGAGTGAGGAGGGGTGCCCTGCCTCTGACAACTTGATCAGAGTATAGGAGCTGAATGATCACGCATCAGACTTCTGGGCCTTTTCGAAATGAGTGAGGAATCGTAACTCATCAGAAAATGGGCTGTGAAGAATATTTAGAGTCTGAGATATTAATGCAAAGTTCTGGGAAGGGTTTTATGGTTCTGGTAAGAAACATAAAAAGGATGCTTTATGTATAAGCTTACCGGATCAATTGTCCAACCAGCCAGTGTAAGTTCGATTCCTATCCTCAATCCGAAGGAAGAGGAGTGGAAGGACGAGGTGGGGAAGGTGGAGAGAGGCCAGTCACTCTCGCATCCTTCTTACCTCTAGAACTGCACAACATAGGCAATATGCAACTTGTCCTCTTGAAGGAGCTGGGAAAGCAAACACAACCTGCAAGCATCCACCACTGGTCCAAGGAAATGAGGTTCCAAGGACCTGTGGGCAGGCCCGATGGGAAAGATAAATATGGTCGCAATGATCTTATATATCTTCCTGTCCGACATATTCTTCGGAGTGATGACAAGTACCCATCCACTGGACTATCTAACTGCAAAGAAGTCTCTCACGGTCTCATAATATTCCGCAGCGGATAAAGACACCGACACTCCATGGTGGGTGTCGACCCTTATGGGTACAGGAACATGCCAATAGGACAAAGTAATGACTGATCTGGATCAACCAATACAAAGTCCACAGTGTAGCTCATGACAATCTCAGACTCTTCAACAGCTGCCGACTGACCGCGCTCAGTGTGAGGCGAGCAGTCATGCATCCGAGACGTAGTCACATGACACTTGCCTTTTGAAAGGTTATGCCGAGAAACCATACAAATTGTCTTATCTTGTTCGCCACCGATGTTGGGAGACGAGATGATGATTCTCTCAAGGCATGCACCCATCAGACGATAGTCAATTGCCTTCTAGAGACCGAGGTCCCTGATGGCAAGACAGAAGTTCTCATAGTAGTTGAATCTCAACTAAGGAGAAACAATACTATATGCCAGTGAAAAACTAAGGTGAATGCAGACCTACGTCTTCATAGCTGAATCGAGAGAAGTTAACTCTCAAGATTCTGAACGTAGAAAAAGTCCCATTGATGACACCAACCAGTGAAGACGGTTTTAATCCCTGTTGTTTTACAGAGGACTGAAAACGCTAAACCGCCATTTCATTGCTGTTCGGTGAGAAGTCGGAGTTTTCAATGAAAGCATCTTTCAGTAATGAAAACCCAGGGATTGCACTGCCTGACGAACTGCCTCTCATAGGCTGGATCAGGGAGGACATTTCTATTAATTTGGAAATAGAGCTGGCAAGGTGGGAAACAGGCGAAGTCTTCCGTTATTCATCTACAATTCGGGGTGAACAAAGAATAATTGTACACCCTATGAATTATGAAATGTATTTAGAAGACAAACTCAGATGTCTGAAGAAATCATTCTCGATGAAGCGGAAGACTAAGCTACAGACTTCTGCGTGAGGTAAAAAGAAAGATGTTAAAGAGTCTAGTGAGATATCTCTGTCTGAAAATTCTCGCAATGGCAAAAGGTGATGCAGTAGAGATGGCCATACAGGTATGCAAGAATTCCAGCCAACCAGAGACCTAAGTCTGTGATGCCATGCAGAGATTCGATTCGGTAGTCAATCATTACAGAGGAGGTGAGACAAAACCTGACCGAACTATCTCGGAGAGCCAGCAGGATCCCTCCCATTCCTGTTGCAGCCATAGGAAGAAAGTAACGGGGGAAGAAGATTGGACGCTCTCGCTCGCCTTGCCAGCAGAACTAGCAGTCAGAGAAGCGAGTTACGGGCAGCCATCAACCTGTGGTGATGGCTGCTCCGAGTCTAGGAAAACATTACTGTCTGGAGAAAACGTTTTCCCGAGGAGGGTTACGAAACTCGTACTGTAGGCGAAACGTCTGCCGCCACCGTGACTGTCGGCTGGGTGGGGCTGAGCGTGCTTCACCTGACAGGAGAGACCTGATACTGTCCTCCGACGCGTCCCAGTCCTTGTCGAGGCCGAAACCCCTCAAGAGGACCGAAGGGGGAGCCCACACCGGTCTCTGCGTGCTCGGTCCAGTGGGCCATCACGTGAACAGCGGTGATGGTCACTCCGTGAGTCTAGGAAAGCGACTCTTACCATCCTTCCGCTCCGTGCCTGGGTCCTGACACAATGAGCGTACTCAGCAGTCTGGACCTTGGCTGACAGTCACCCGTAGGTGACTGTATACTTGGTGGCGCTCGCGAGTGAGCGGCCGAGACGGTTCCCAGTCTGGAGGTGGAACCTCTGGAGCTGGGAGCAGAGGTACGCTGGTACCCCTACGGTCCCCGTCTTCTTCTTCCCTGGGGGAATAGAGACACCTTGTTCCCGGAGGAACGGAGGACCAGTGGAAAACCCACCTGTCCCGCCGGAGCGGGACAGACCCTTAGAAGTCTCTGTGCGAGACTTCTTAGGGGGGCGAGGCCACCTTCTTCTTCCTCGGCTGTGGGGGCCTTGGAAGTCGAAGGGGAAGAGGCGGGCAGAAGACGACGACGACACCTTCCTCTTCTGGACTACTTCTTTGCCAGCTTCCTCAGGACAACCTACAGGTCCTTCATCCAGGATGGAGTTGGGGCAGTTGCGGTGGCAACACGGCCCAACTGCACCTGTCTGGAGGGAGCAGCAGTGGAGAGAACACTTCCTTGAGGAGGGTTATGAAACTCGCCTGGCAGGCGAAGCGTCTGCCACCACCGAGACTGGGGGCTGAGCGTGCACCTGACAGGAGACAGCCATACCATCCTCTGACTCTTCCAAGTCCTCGTTGAGGCTGAAACCTCTCGAGGGATGGATGGGTAGCCTCCACCGGTCTCTGCGTGGCCGGTCGCGCGGAAACGTCACACCAACCCTGGCTACCAGACGATCGCTGCAAGAGTGATCGCCGGTCTGGGGAAAGTCACCTGAGTGACTCTTACCATCCTTCTGCTCCGTGTCTGGGTCCTGACACTGGGAGCATACTCGGCAGTCTGGACCTTGGCTGCACAGTCACCCGTAGGTGAACGTACACTCGGTGACGCTCGCAACCAAGCGGCCGAGGCGGTTTCCTGGTCTGGAGGTGGAACCTCTGGAGCCGGGAGAGGAGGTATCAGCGGTGACTGGTACCTCCATGGTCTCCGTCTTCTTCCCTGAGGAAGGAGAGACGGGCCCCGTTCCTGGAGGAACGGTCCAGGAACGGGAGGACTAGCGGAAGACCCACCTGTCTCACCGGAGTGAGACAGACTCTTAGAAGTCCTGTGACGAGACTTCTTAGGGGGGGAGACCGCTTCGTCCAGTGACGTAACTCTAGGGTAGTAGTGGTAAATGAATATGATTATCAGCAGGGGATCAGAACACACACTCGAGGATTGGTATCACAGCATGCTACGAGTCACAGGTACAATTCCAAGATTAGGATAACCAGTACGAAGAGCTATCCAACCAATACGCTGTAAACACAATCACTACTGTTAGTCTGTAAAATAAGGAAAAAATGATTAAAGTAATAAGGATACTCCTCTCGAAGTGAGAGTTGATCCCCCAAACACCAACACCACACGCCCCTTCTTCTTCCTTCGTCCGATAGTAAGTGAAAGGAGAAGAGAAATTACCATAAAACTAAACAAGGACAAACCTTTGAAGTTCCCCTCAGTAATTCCCAAGCGTAAGCATAATTTTCGGATGAATACATGTCTTGTTACAGGATCAGTATCACTCACGTTAAATACATGTCTCGTTCTCATGTTAAATACATATCTCGTCCTCACGTTAAAGGGCGAAAGAATGTAAATATGTAACTGTCTGTGGTCCACCACTTACAATGGTATAGGACGGCGATCAGTTGTATGTCTATTCTTGCGACTGTGATACGCAAGCATTGTGGTTCCTTTTCCCTTTCTCGTCGGAGTGACATCAAGTAGATTTTGTTTCTTCTTCAGAATAGGGGAGATGACTCAAACTTCCTGAGTTAACTTCTTAACAACTTTATTTCAACTCCATCACAGGAGTATAGGAAAGGTTGGTCAGATGACCGCTCTGTTGGAGAATTAGGAGAGAACTAACTTTACAAGAGAGTCGCATCGATAGCTGACAATAGCTATCTCAGCATATTACAAAAATAACAGATACATTCATATGACTCGGAAGTCATGTGTTTCCTTTACAGGTGATAGGTCACCAGCTTCCCATGGAAGGTGTTGTGACCTGTTTACAAGAGATGACAATTGTTGATACAGATAAATGCAAACCAGGCTACTGCAAGCATTGCATGGCATGGTCTAGTTTATGTCCCGTTATGGCTATTGATCACTCTCCTAACTCGCCAATGACCCCTTGGGTCATTGGTTTATTTACAGATATGGAAAATATCTGTATTAACATAATGTATATATTACATTAGCTCGGTTAGCTACCAGCCAAGCACTGAACATTAAAACTTACGTTAAATATGTTTCATAAGAGTATGATCATATATAATTAGTCATAGCCATAATCAAGTGATTAAGGAATAAAATGCAAAAATTATATGTAAAAAAATACATACATAATAGACATACTCATAAGTAAAGAATAATGCATGGAAAATACAGATCGATGTTAAGATAAATGTATATGAATATGTTGTATATACTCTTAGTCATGAGGATACATACACAACAGAAAGTACTATAGTTCTGCTGATAATTGCATGACATAAGAATTACAACCTAAAATGCATAATGTTATTAAATGGACAAGTGGTACCATATAAGATAAAAAGTTAGCATGTATACATGAATGGTTATAGTAAGTAACTGTTTAAGAATAGGTGTTACCCGATAAAGATACATTATTCATATATGATAATGGGTAACTGTTTAAGAATAGGTGTTACCGGATAAAAATATAGATATATAATTCATATATGATAATGGGTAACTGTTTAAGAATAGGTGTTACCGGATAAAAATATAGATATATAATTCATATGATTGTGCACAAGATATAGATTCCAGGTACGTACATGCACTGACATTTTAATATATATATAGGGCTTCAATATTTTATTAGGTGCCCATAATGATATTTTTAACTGTTCATATTTATAATTATAGAGATATATGTATGGAATGCAATGTCTCGGAGTTTCTTGTCATACGTATTGCCAGCGCACGAACCGCTTTTCACACACAACTCAATTCCAGACAATTTTCCTCCGAGTCAAGTGAAATGGCCAATTTCAAATAGCTCTAACAGTAAACGCTTTTAGCGCGATAGGAGTGTTGTCTGGGCGTGGCACGACGTTCCTCTGAAGATCCATCTGTGTTCGCCTCAACCTACGCCAAGCAAATATGTTAGCAGCGATGAGAATCACCACCGTAACGCATCACGGCCTGCAACACATAGAAACGCAGATCCTCCTCGGCATAAGTCCTTGACGTGTGGTCCATCTCAGCTAGTTGCGTCAAACGATGAGCCACCTTCGCGTTGTATGGGAGAGGTAAGGCGGGGATAATAGTGCTTGTCCACGAGAAATTCGCGAAGTAAGCTCGTTCTCGGATGATAGTGTTAACTCCGCGGATCGTGTAGTTCGTTGACGTTCCGATACATCCGTCAGCGGCAACGAATATCTGGGAGTAGGCCGTTGATCCGTCTGGACACGAGACTTGAAATCCTTCCTTGTCGTATCGCATCCACGATCCGTTGTTCAGCCTGTAATTGAACTTATTATCGTCAAAAGGATAAAGTTTTTTCAGACAACCTTCGTGTGTATGGGAGAGAGAACCGTTTAGCACTATACCTAACTCGCATGAATCCATTGATATATGATGGAATTCGAAGGAGTCAGCTGTACAAACTTTATTATTCATGGCATCTGAACAGTAAGTGAATGTATCAAAGCCCTTGATGACCGTGTATGTTTCCTTATCAGGGGAAATCAATACGTGTCCCGTAAGATTGGATATTACTGGACTTGAGTTATTCGTCATGAAAGTTGGGAACGGTGCGATTTTGTATGCTTGCCAGGCATCAGAAGAATCAAAGGGAATGGTAATCATGATCCTGTAATTCTCAACGCTTACTGATATTAAACTATAACAAAATTCTATCTTATGGGCGTCTAACAAGGAACATAACCCAGTTTCTTCCGTCCGTTCTCCAAAGTTAAAGTCAGATCTTAATAGGCAAAAGATGGCGATAAAACACCGCTGCCACCATATGTAACTGTCTGTGGTCCACCACTTACAATGGTATAGGACGGCGATCAGTTGTATGTCTATTCTTGCGACTGTGATACGCAAG
Organism: Macrobrachium nipponense; assembly: GCF_015104395.2. Lineage (NCBI taxonomy): Eukaryota > Metazoa > Arthropoda > Malacostraca > Decapoda > Palaemonidae > Macrobrachium > Macrobrachium nipponense. Next base: position 77,431,681 of record NC_087209.1, read on the forward strand.
CATTGTAGTTCCTTTTCCCTTTCTCGTCGGAGTGACATCAAGTAGATTTTGTTTCTTCTTCAGAATAGGGGAGATGACTCAAACTTCCTGAGTTAACTTCTTAACAACTTTATTTCAACTCCATCACAGGAATATAGGAAAGGTTGGTCAGATGACCGCTCTGTTGGAGAATTAGGAGAGAACTAACTTTACAAGAGAGTCGCATCGATAGCTGACAATAGCTATCTCAGCATATTACAAAAATAACAGATACATTCATATGACTCGGAGTCTGTGTTTCCTTTACAGGTGATAGGTCACCAGCTTCCCATGGAAGGTGTGTTGTGACCTGTTTACAAGAGATGACAATTGTTGATACAGATAAATGCAAACCAGGCCACTGCAAGCATTGCATGGCATGGTCTAGTTTTACGTCCTGGGAGCACTTACAGATTAGCGGGCCCACTCGACCGCCGACCGAAATCGGCGGAAGAACACCAAAACCAATATGGCGGCGATACCAAAACAACAACAAACAAAGTAGGGAGCTACTACATATCCGCGACGATCGATTTATGTGTGCTGTCAGTAAGGCCGTGGCGGAACGGCGCTTCGCGCCTTATCCGCATATTTAAAGATTCTTGGCAGGCACGGCATGTTCTGGCAAGAGGTAATGTTGCGCTGCGCGCGCTAACCACAGGGGTTACAGTAAGGCTACTTACCGTGGCGGATGGATTTGGGTGTCGCGATACCAAAACAACAACAAACAAAGTAGGGAGCAACTGGCCCGGTAAAGTGTAAACAACCCACGTCCTGTTATGGCTATTGATCATCTCCTAACTCGCCAATGACCCCTTGGGTCATGGGTTTTATTTACAGATATGGAAAATATCTGTATTAACATAATGTATACATTACAAATATGATGTTGGCATACCTTTGCCGCCGACTCTTAACGCAAAGTAGAAAGGCGGCTATAAAGGCTATCACAAAAGTGGGTTTGTATATTAATTGAATTTAATATTAATATCAAACACCATATATACATATTTATTTAAAAGATAAACCAAAAAGATCCCACTGGGTAAAAATGATCAACGACCAGTCAGCAAGAGCTCACAAACACACGCCTTCATCGGAAGACGGCCGAAAGCAAAGTGGAGTGTTTGCAACTTTACATCCAGGCAGGCTAGCCTACCCGCCTGCCACACGGTAGTTACTGCTTAACTACCTTGTTCAAGAATTTAACGGCAGTAATTCCAGCTACGCCGAAAGTATTTCCTTATGTAAAGGACCGAGGTTTTGTATATTGTGTAGGAACAAATCTAACAGCAGTTTGTGTTATGTCTGTAAAATTCCTTTGTGGATCTATGTTCCTTTATGAGAGAATGAATTTAGTGTAGAGTTGCTGCTTTGAGATCCAGACTGTGTTAGTCATAACATCTTATTGACAATGCCCGAGGAAGCCTACCAAACAGAGTAAGGGCCAAAGCTAATGTGAGGTCATCCTCATCTAATCTCTGTACTATGTGGAGATGGAAACTGATTTATTCTAATTGTACCATCATAGTCTGAATGACATTCAATAAACCTTTTCCATGGGGCATGGGATTAAACAATTGCTAATAATCCATTCTGTTATGAAGGTAGGAATTCCGATATTTAATATCTTTGTTAGGTTTCTCTTTAAAATGCTAGATGTTTATGTAATCAGCTCTGCACTCGCTCCACTTTAGGCAATACATAAGGATCTTTGCAGGATCCCTTTGCCCCCTAGCACCAACCCCTTTCATTTCTTTATGTACCTCCATTCATATTTCCTTTCTAGCATCTTACTTTCCACCCTCTCCTAACAATGCTTCATTGTACAACTGTGAGGTTTTCAAACCTTTTTACTGTTAATTTTGGTTTCAGCACTGAATTACCTTTCAGGTCTCTGCGCTTGGCCTTCAGCCTAAATTCTATATATTCTTAGTCTTGTACCTGATTTCCTCCCTGCTCCAGGTTTTCATATTTGCTGTTCCCTCTAGAATATGTATGTTGCCCTTATTGTGGATCCTCATCTTATTACTGAACTATTACTTCTTTCAACTGCTCTCTTACATGCCAAAGCCATCTCAGTCTTTGAGATAGTACATATATATATACTGCCTGTGGACACCAAATCTTTGTTTTACTTTATTTGTAGTATGAGTTTCCCATTTTGTAGTATATTGTAGTTACTTTTCAAAATCACCATTTTCTTTTATGTGCTTAAGTCTCCACTGCAGAGAGAAGCCCAGACCTTTTATATGTAATTATAGAATTTTTTTGTTTGCCAATTAAGGACTAATATACCACTGGTAAAGTTATTAATTTTTCCATTACATGGGTGCTGATTCTTTTTCTGCAATGCATACCATCTTCAAAAAACTTTGCTACCAAGCTTACATTTATTATGTAGTACTTCCTCTAATCCATACTTTCTTGATCAAGTTTTCTTGCGTTTTTGAACAGCCAGAGTACATATTGCAGTTTTTCCCACATCCACAACTTGCAGCTTTATGCATTTTGTGATATTACCTATATGCTTAGTAGACATTGTAGCATTCATCCTACACTTCTCACACAAAATACACAGCGATTCTCCTGACTACACTATTTTGTTTGCTTCCTCCTCTTTATTTTTATATTTTTTCTATCTTCTCTTTCTGATTCTGTTGTCGACACCTGGTCATCTGTATGCAGGAGCTCCCTTTTTGATCTTTTGAACTACATACTTGATTACTATAAGAAACATGCCTCGTGACTCTTGGCCTCCAAGGACCTACAGCAGCAATGGCAAACTTTTTTTTTTTTTTTAATGACTAAGGGTTTGGACTTTTTCCTTGATGTCATGCAGTGTCTCCAACTTTACCATCTTAAGCTTGGAAGCCCCATATACTTGCACATTACTCGGTAGCCTTGTTAAAGATGTTCATAAACACTTCAGACGTTTTGATACTGCACAGTCATACAGTATACAGTTCTGTTCACTTCACTTCACTATGATCAACTGATCATAGTTTAATTTCATAACACTGTACGTAATGTGGCTGGTTGCTTTGTATCTCTTGATTGGTGAGTTTAGTCCAACAACAAATTTGAGAACGAAACATCAACAGCCTTGGGGTGTTTTGAAATAACCTGTATCCATGCAGGTCCATCATTTTTGGATTGCATAGCTAACCATAGTTAAGTCGTCCAAGGGAGTAAATGGTTAAGATAGTATCTCGTTACAACTCAGGATCTTGCTTATTAGACTTGAACATACCCAAAGGCTTATTAGACTTGAACATACCCAAAGGAAGCGCCTCAGTGGCGTAATTGGTATGGTGTTGGCGTCCCACCTCGGTGGTCGCGAGTTCGATTCTCAGCCATTCCATTGAGGAGTTAGAGATGTGTATTTCTGGTGATAGAAGTTCACTCTCGACGTGGTTCGGAAGTCACGTAAAGCCGTTGGTCCCGTTGCTGAATAACCACTGGTTCCATGCAACGTAAAAACACCATACAAAACAAACATACCCAAAGGAGGGAAAGTGTAAAGAAAGTGTTGTGTCACTTGTGTGAAAGTAACAAACTACCAGGTCTAGAAGAAAAGCAAACTGATGGAAGTATAACATCTACTTTCAATAAATTTTAAAAATCCTGGTTTGGTTGTGCCGTAGGTCACTAATGAACAGCTGGGGAATACCATAAAGTACTGAAAACAACATAGTGGTTGAACATGCAACAATTCCTGAACACTGATATCATTGCAGACATTAGGATTAATACCTTTCTCATATGTGAGTTACGAAATAATCGAATCTTCTGGAAGATATTTGTATATGTGTTGTAAAAGATCTATTATATACGTAGTAAAAAAGTTATGGGAAGAAAGTTGAGAGAGGATTCCACAAAATCATTGTAAGAGTTCTGATAAAGTTGAATATTAGGTGATTGGAATGTTTTGTATCCTATGTTATTCTTAGGATCTTATGAAGAGATCTTCAGGATCTTATCATAAGAATTATGATAGGTAATACTGTAATGGTGTAATTCTGCAGAGCTAAGCAGAATCCTGAATAAGCGAACTTTCATGAGCAACTAAACATTAGCTCAAACCAGAGAC
>NC_087209.1:77445791-77453110 GCF_015104395.2 Macrobrachium nipponense
CTCTCTCCTCTCTCTTCCTTCCTCGGACTTACTCATTTTTGCACATTTCTGCGGACCTCGGTATGCGTATAACGGGATTAAGTACCAAACACTGAGAAAAGACAGTGCCCAGTTTAATTAACAATCAAACTACTCTGGATATAGATGTGACGGCTCCACGATGTTTGCATGAAAGCTGTCTTAACTGTTGATCAGATAATCTGACTACAAACACAATAGTGCCGACATCCGTAATGCTACTTATGACGGTCATGCACAATTAGTTTGGTCAGTTTTACTTGAATTACTCTTTGAGCGTGTACGTATTTACATCTGATTCGGTAGTGTCACTGAAGAAAAAATCGGAAGCAGGTGAAATTTAACCTGTCATTAAGTACACTGTATTCCTATCTCAGTTAAACACGGCATTAGTGTAGTTAGGATCTGTCAATACCTGATTATTATATTTATATTTGCTGGTTTCTTGATACTATTTTCTTCGCATCACCTGTAGACGTTTGATATGAGAAGCCTTGCTTTGTAAGTTAATGGTCTTTTAGGATTGTTTATATGAATTTTTAAATTAATGTATTCATTATAGCTGTGATAATAAATAATAATGATAATTGTAATTATAATAAACATTAGAAAAAACACAGTAATCAAATTAAACTGTTCTCTTTCTTCCCCCAAACCTCCTTCAATATCCTAATAGGCCCTAATACATTAATACATCAAACGAAGTCTTCTGTTGTTGGGTGAGATGGAGTACGACAGAAGACTAAAAAAAAAAGAAAAAAAAATCAATAACGGTGCATAAGCCGGTTGGGATACCTAAGCAAGAGCAACTTTTAACACAATTTTTGGCCCTATTTAAGTGCAGAAATCATCATCATGGCAAAAAAAAAAAAAAAAAAAAAAAAAAAAAAATAGAGAAAAAAGACACGAAGGTGTATGAAACATGGCTTTAGTGCTACCGGAAGCATAAAACATTAGTCAAAACAAAAAACTGTCAAGTCGCTTGGTTTCCTGGACTGACTACTGAATTAAAATCTAAAGTTAGAATAATATTTATGAAAGATTAAACCGATATCTCGTGAGTTTATCATGCTTTATTTTATTAGATGTTTTATTTACGTTCCATTGAAACTCAAACAATAGTTCAACTTTTTCGAGTTATGTACTAATTAACGTATTACGTTTAAAAGATTTTTTCCCTAAAATTTTACAAACTTGACAATACAAATTTACAAAAAGCACTGACCAAGATTCCTCTGTAGTTTTATAACAAAGATCGTCCAACTTTGCAAAATAATCCTTTAAAGAGTTTAGTTTCAGTTTGGGGGCAAAGCTCTGAAAAGTATGTGTTGAAAGATGAGTCCACAGCATATAGGGCTTTAGCGTAATTTTGAAGTTGAATTTGTCAATAATTTGGAAAAAGATTCAAAAGACCTTTTAACTGACAGGAAATGTGTGTGGACAAATTTTAAGCAATATATAAATTGGTGCGTATTACAGATCTTCAAACTCCACAGCATGAAACCACATCAATACAGGAAAAAATCTCTCTCTCTCTCTCTCTCTCTCGAGCGCGTGCGTGTTAAGCTTCTAAATAATCCTTTCGGTTGTTCCTACAAGAGAGCTTTGTAATAAGCACTCTATTTTTGTTTATTTAGAATAAAATCTGGTTTTAAAAATGACCAACGACAGAGAATCTCAGAATGAAAATCGAAAAGAAAAACTAAAAACAAAATCAATACTTGCCGCTGGAATGTAGAGTCCCTCGTCGCAGGTGTAAGTGAGCTCGGCGCCAAAGTCTCTTTGGGGGAATTCAGGGACGCTCATGTTAGGCCCACCACTTGGCAAAGGGTCTGTACAGCCTATAAATAGTTAAAAGTCAATCACTATTCTTTTCCATCGCAGTTATGTCGGTAACATTGTTCGTTCTTATGATGAATAAGGTGATATTCAGTTGACGGAAGAATTACACTAGTACTAAAGAAAAGTGGACAAATTTATGAATGAATAAAAAAAAAAAAACATGCATTTAATGAAGGAGGCGTTATCACAAATGAAAATCTAGTCATCAATCTTCTTGACGTTCAAAGAAAAAAAAAATAATAAATACAAAAAATTCATTCATAAAAAACAAAATAAAAATCTTGTGAGAAGAGATCACTGGAAAGATGCAGATGTCTTTAACTCATCTCTGATCTCTGAAAAACATCGAGGCCTTTTAGGGGTGAAAACTCAGAAATTAGGAAGAAGACTTGCAATTATATGGTATCCATTTGGTTGTGCAATGACAACTTAACACCTGGTAATCTATTAACCACTTCGCTCCTCCAACTCCTTCAGTAAATCTAAAACCAACAAAAGACGTAAACAAATATCTCTTACCTGGATGACACCTTAGATCCCTTGGGTCTGGAAACCAACCCAAATCTGTACAATGAATCTCTTTGAATGTATTTGCATCGGCAGTGTCATTGAAGAAGAAACCCGAAATGCAGGTGAGATTTATTCTGTCACTAACCACGTAATCTGTATTACTATCCCAGCTGGAGATTGCATTTGCGATGTTAGGATCATCAATGCACACTGGAATGGAAGTTAGGATCATCAATGCACACTGGAATGGAAGTTAGGATCATCAATGCACACTGGAATGGAAGTTAGGATCATCAATGCACACTGGAATGGAAGGGCAGCAATCAAATTAAAAACATAAAAACAAAAAAGCACAACCAGACCCACACAATAAAAGCCAAGGGCAACCTACTGGCCAAATAGTGCATCAGATTTCGTGAACGACATGGTAAAGCTAGGGAAGAGATTAAGTATGTTTACAAAACAGCTGTCGTTTGGAGTACTTATTTACTGAAACTAAAATTCGACTATAACTGGCGACAGTCTTCGTTTCTGAATCTAAGCCCATTTTTCTTGTGCGTATACGAATATACATGAAATCTGGAACACTGTTGACTGATAGGTTTCCGGATTATGATCGTGAAACTCTCAGACTCGATGACCGAGAATAATTCATCTTGCGCTCCAACTTCAGATATGCGAGTTACATAAGCGCCTTCAGACATACCTATACGTAGGTACCGTTGTAAGTGACTTATGAGAAGCCTCACCGTTACAATCAGGAATGTCATCTGGCTGAAACGAGTAGGCTGGGGGTCCTGGATGTCCCTGGGAACGATTTGCGACACAGGTCGAGTTCATGGCGGTTACGCCCTTCCCCATTGACATGGAGGGAGGGCAGATGTAGGTGACGGTCGAATTTAGCGCCAGGAAATTCGGAGAAGAGGTTACGATTGTCATGTTACCTCTCGAAAGCGGGATGCTTTCGTTCGAGCACACTGGGCAGGATTGTAGTCAATGAAAAACAGAAATATAAGTACAAACTGATTAAAGCATGTTACAATTTCAATGCATTATTTTGTTTTAACTTTAATGTTATTCATGGTGCTGAATTCTACAGTCCAGTCACCTTAGAACGTCTTACTGAAACCCAGAGAGGAGAAATCTTCACAGAGGGCCTTTAACCTGGCCTTTTCCTTTGGAAAATGGTTCGAGAAAGGTGTTGCAGTTCTGAATCAACATGTGGCTATGATAGGTACAGGAAAAACCGCAATTTACCAACATATGAAATACCTGTATACTGAATATTTCTCAGATATAATTTCAAGTTTTATTCCACGAGCACTTTGAAGTAGGATTTATAGAACGATAATGAGGCCAAGTTAGTTTCAGGGTCCTATTAGCCACTTCAAGGTCTTAATTTTATAATTTAGGGTTCACATAAAAAAATAACCAGAGCTAGTTCAAAACAAGAGCTAGACCACATCGATAAGATTTATCCTTACTTCTACGCAATTTTATAAACAGGATTGCTTAGTAAACTTATCAGAATATATCGAAGGGGCAGGACGGAAATGTATTCGAAAAGTTACTGGAGAGAGAGAGAGAGAGAGAGAGAGAGAGAGACTCACCTGTCAAGATATCACAGTTGAAAAGATCGTAATAACGCTCGGAGACCCAACCACCCAACTGCCCTCGACACTTGACTTGCAGTTGTGTTAAAGTGACGCTCCCGTTCATGAAGTATCCAGGGTAGCACCTACAGATAAGGTTTGGTAATTCTTTAGCTGCTGTTGTGGCTTGTGGTTAAGTTAATGTTCTGGTATTCCCTGTCTTAGTCAGTTTAGTTTTTTATTCGTTATTTACCATGAAGATTGAATGGACGCGGAAGTCCAGCGACCGTGTCGCTGAAACTTGGGGTAGAGGCAGCAAGTTTAAGAGAAGGCTGAATTGTTATTTATCTAATTTTCGTGAAGGAGAAGTGGCGGCTGCGCCAGGTTAGCTTAATATCGAGGCTGATGGTAAGGCAATAGATGGTGTAGTTCGTAGGAGCAGAGTACGTGGAGCAAAGTTAAGTATATATCTTAGTTTTACCAGACCACTGAGCTGATTAATAACTCTCCTAGGGCTGCCCCGAAGGATTATATATTTTTACGTGGCTAGGAACCAATCAGTCACCTAGCAACGGGACCTACAGCTTATTGTGGGATCCGAACCACATTATATCTAGACATGAATTTCTATCACCAGAAATAAATTCCTCTGATTCCGCGTTGGCCGAGCCAAGAATCGAACTTCGGACCACCGGACTGGTAGCTGAGCGCGAAAACCACTCGTCCAACGAGGAACTACTAGTACGTGGAACAAATGACAATGGAGAGTCTAGAGCAAATGTTCCGAAAGTAGGTAAACTTTAGTAAAATACGGTTTCCTAATAGGAATATCCAAGTATATTAATGGCCGAGAGGGAAAGGTAAAAAAAAACACCTGGCTAAATATGCGAGAGAAGTAGTCTGAGAAATATCTGATTCATTCTTAGTTGAAGTTTGGGTAAAAATACGAGAGTAGTTTCACTTGAAGAGGAAAGGCTCTGAATGTGAGAATGTATATAATAGAGACTGACGAATTTAGTAAAAAGAATTAAAACGTGGAATAATGGTAAGAGATTAAGAATGTCAGCCGGGATCTAACATTGGTGGGGGGGGGGGGGGGGGGGGGGGGGGGTGGGGGGGGGGGGGGGGGGGGGGGGGGGGGGTGGGGGGGGGGGGGGGGGGGGGGGGGCTCAAAATAGAAGGATCAGGGCCAACGAGGAATGTTTACTGGTACTAGACTTAAGGGAAGGATGAATGAATGGACTGTACGACAGTGAAAGGTGGGGTTGGGTGAAAATGAAAGTAAGGCTGTTTGAAGGGCAAAAGGAGGAGGAGAGCCAACGAATGCGAGGATTTCTTTCGGGGAAAAGTTGAATGGGGCAATAGATCTCGGAATTAGAATACAAATGAAGAGACTTTGCCGGAAGGGGTTGCAGGTGTGTGTCGATGAAGCAGGCATTTTGAAGGGTTGCAGAGTGAAGACGATAGGAGAGAGGCAGAAGTAAACGGTGCAGGAGCTGACGGGTCTAATGCAAATCAGTTACTGATCATTGGAATGATTGGTGAGTATGCAAGGAAACTCTCCTTTGAAAATTTAATTTGGCTTACTTTGTAGTTTACACTTTTTTTGATTCTTATATCAGAGAAACATTTTCCACACACCTGTAGGTAATGAGTGCTTTTAAATGCGTGGCACCGTTCCACACTCGGATCATATTTTCAGAAGCTGGAGGAGCGTTCTGCACACACTCTAGACATTTTGAAAGATCATATCATTAGTATGGCATACTGAAAATCTGTTGTAAGTTTATATATATACATACATACATACATACATACATATCTATATATATATATATATATATATATATATATATATATATATATATATATATATATATATATATATATATATATATATATATATATATATATATATAAGGTTTTTGCCACGAAGGAAAAAATGAAAAAGCGAGATAGCCGAGTACTTTCGGTCTTGTTCAGACCCTTTGTAAAGGGTCTGAACAAGACCGAAAGTACTCGGCTATCTCGCTTTTTCATTTTTTTCCTTCGTGGCAAAAACCTTTATTTATACATAGCATCACATTTTATATACTTCGTGATCAAGTTATCATATATATATATATATATATATATATATATATATATATATATATATATATATATATATATATATTGGGACATATAGAGTCAGTGGCAAGTAAGGTTTTAAATTCGTTGAGCCAGTGACAAGTGAGGCTTGTTAAAGGTCGACTTACAGTGCTTTGCTGTGGTCAAGGCATCTCAGGTTCCTAATTATAGTCCCAAGCAAAGAGTATCTATCATCTTTCTAGAGGCAAGAACTGTTGTCATAATAAAATAATCTGGGGAAAACGTGACAATGGCATCTTTTCGAAAGTGAGATCTACAAAAATATTCGTCGCAGTTTATTTGCTGAAACTATGATTATGGTGGTCGACCAGTGATTCAATAGACGCGGACTACAGCTTAGGCTATAGGCCTTGAAAAGAGTATAACAGAAATTTACCCCAATATGGCAATGAATTTTCTTAATATCGACTTACGTGTGGGCCCGTAAAGTTGACATGCAGCATATTTGGTAGTGTTGAATTCTTTCCATAGCAGTGTTGTCGATTTTAGAGCTATGTCTGTGACTGCATTTTTGAATATTGCTGCATATCGGTACTTTCCAGGATTACTCGGCTCGCTGGCCATAGACTTGATGGCTTTTCATCTGGCTGGTAGTCCCAGCCACCATTCCAATTCCAATTGGGTTTTCTGCAACATGCGGGTATTTTTGAGAAGAACGACATTTGTTTTACATAAAGAAAATCTCGTGGAAAGTTGTAGACTTGCTCATTTCAAAGATGGACTAAAATATTCTCTAAAATAAAACTTTCTTTTCTGCAGTCAACCAGTGACAGAAAGGACCAATCCTTTAAATAAATCGAACCTGGTCCAATAAATAACGTTTTTGGTAAATTTGGGAATCAATCTGTATTTGATCATCTATTTTCAAAATTAAAGAAATATTTCTTTTTAAATACAAAATCATCCCTGATGTTACTGGTGGACAGTAACATGAGTGAGGGGAGGGGTGGGGGGGGGGGGGGGGGGTGGGGGGGGGGGGGCGGGCGGTGGGAAGCTTTTACCCTAATTTTTTATTCACATTAAGCATTTAAAGGCACAATAAAAGAATATTTTTTCCCACTGCCTTGCAGTTCACTCCAGGGGAATGGAAGGGCGCCTGTTTGTCAATGTTGCAGCCTAATTAATTTTAAATTTTACTCTTTTCATTCTAAATACGTGCAAAATCTATAGAATAAATAAGCAAATAAATATAAAACTACAAATCAA
>NC_087209.1:77453610-77478610 GCF_015104395.2 Macrobrachium nipponense
AACAGCTGTTCATAATTCAGTTTGTCAAGACCTTAATTAGATATTAAGGTGTAAGTAAAGGTGCAATTCATATGTAAGTACTGTACTATTTGAAATGTAAATTTTAGTTTATGGATTTTTAACTGTCAAGTTACGGGTCAAACTTAAAAGATTCAAAAGCATTTAAAGAACTAGAATAATGTAACATTCCTAAGGTAAAAGATAGTGAAGGCTATGCTCCTGATAAGTTGTCTTACACCAACACAAAAGCATAAAAAATGCTTTATTAGAAACCTTATTTTAGCAATATTTTCACACCATTTATACTGTATTGGAAACATGATATCTGATCTACTGAAATAATGATAATGTAATTCAAGAGAAATAAGGGATTACATTACATATCTGTTTCACTTACTCTGTTTAGATTTTATTGTTGAGTAAAACAAAATAGCTTTCAGTGGTCATAGTGTGTAATTCTTACTTTCAAGTAATTAATTGTAGATGATTTTTTCACTATAATTTCATGCAGTTTATTACTATGAAAAGTGTCATTTTGAGTGAACATTGTTATGCAGCTAACAGGATTTACTAATAAATATATTGTACTTTTCTTAATTTATGTTATTTATAGCACTTTGTTTTCTATGTAGCTTTACATTTATACTGTTTAACATTTCCTGTGATTGTTGGATTTAGGGATGGAAAGAATCTGAGATTTTCAAGCATATATAGCAATGTGTGTTATGCTTTTTGTGTTAAATTCTCTACCTCCATCTATGATTGTGTTCTGGTATCTATTCTTATCAGAACCATTTATTAGTCTGCATCATCTTTAGACGTCATTTTTCGGTAACCTGTTTACAAGTTAACAAGAAATTTATTTATTTATTTTTTTTTTTTTGTACTGTCTAAAAACTATTGATTTGTAATGCACCGTTAACTAACACGAGGCCAGCCCAAGAAGAGGTTAGGAATGGCACACGTGTTCATACAATTTATAATGTTAGAAATACAAGGCAGCTGATGAAGTTTCTTCTTCAAGAATTGTCCTGCATAAGCTACCCTTACAGGAATAGACATTTTCAAATTCTTGACTCAAAAGTGAAATAAAATGCTTTTATTTTTGTGATAAAAAATCAACTACATAAGGAAACATTATAAAGAGCTATAATATTAAATACGTCCATACATTATACAAACTGTATTTTACTTCTATTATATTGCCTCAAACAATGTGGTGTCAGCCAAAAGTAGTCTTCGGGGGATGAGTGTTGGAAGCTCTCCTCTCTCTAGAGTATCCTCCACTAGAAGGAGTCCCCTGTAAATATCAGTTTCAAAACTACCTTTACTGCTTAGTATCAGTGTGCTGGCAGTGGAGGTTATTGGTGGGACAAAGGAACCTAATGTCATTGTAATGCAGTGATTCATCTCTTTACTATGGAACTGTTAGTGGATCCTTTGTAAGAGTGGTGGTGTCTCATTGATGTATGCTGGGTCATCCGACAGGTGCTGGAATTGCTCTAGCTAGATCTGTTCTTTTTTTTCCTTTTTGGGCTACCATGTGAAGTGCCTGATGAAGTGTCAGGTCTTGGCAAACTTGGATGATGCACATTACTAACTTTTGGCCACAATACAAGTGATTTCCAGACTTACACATCATCATGGATAACCACCGATTCATTTAAGAAGGGCTTGTGCGGTGACCGCCAGTTAGTGATTTTTAGTTATTGACAGATTTGGACTAGTTAATGTCTAAATAAACTTCCTGAAGTATTATTGCCACCAGCCTGTGAGTGGCATTGAGCGAAAAATTACCATAAAATTTCTGTATGACTTTTTAGGTGGAAGTTAGAAATATACTCCACTTTCCTACTAAAATATGCATTATCTATGATAAAAACTCGGTTTTTCTCTAAAAAAAATATCATAGAGTAAATATGTACGTATCTATGTATCTCATATCATCCTGTGAGCGACAAGTGGTCGCGCAATGTCTGTATGACTTGCCAATTCCGGATAGAGAAAGTGAGAAATTTACTTTTCTATCATTTTCTGTATCATTTTCTATGATACAGCTGACTCTTTCTCCAAAGGAAATATTAAATACTGTAAAGTAAATATATATCTATATTTATCTTTATATTTTGAACTCGTCATAGTAATATCACGGGTGTATCATGCCTTCTAGTATACATATAATATTTTGTATTTCTTGGCATATTTTTACTGTGTATTTTTTGAAAAATAAAATATATTAATGTAGGTAACAGTTCCTGAGAGAGCATCTGGTTTACCAATAAACATCTTGATATGTGAGTGTGGTTCTGGTTCAAGTGATATTGCAGTGCTGTGTGACACAGTTCCTTTTTGGATTTTTGTACGGTGTAGTGAATTCACACAATTCCAATGCCGTAAGCAAGAGAAGTACCACCCTTACGAGAGAAATTTGAACAATTGCGTGTCATAAGTAGGTTACGAAGAGGTGCCAAAACAAACAAGAGGTCTCACCACGGATGGCAAAATGAAAGAACTCACAGATCTTGGTAAGAGGTGTGTTTTCCTATACGTTTTAATAATATTTGAATTACTAGTGATGTTCAATTATATAAGACCAGCAAGCTTGATTGTACTGCAGTGGGTTGTCATCTGACTCGTGACTTGTGTAGGCTTGGTTGTTCATCAGTTTACTTAATCCTAGCAATCGTTTGTTTTATTTGCCTCTCCAACATCAGAATGGAAAATGTGCAGTGGTAGTATATATGTATGATATGAAGAAAACTGTATGTTGATAGCATATATTTTTATAGGTTATGAGAAAACTATATTGACAGCATATGTTAATGAATATTTGTTATGAAAAACTATTTCTAACTAATAGTATCGTAGTCATTTGATTATATTGTAAATTTTAGGGCATAATTTTTATTCAAATGCAGAAAATTTTTTTTCAACCTCTGCTTTTTAAAATTTCTTATTAGTTGAAGAATAAGTTGTAAAAATTTGAAGCAAATCCCCTTCAATCATAATGGTGGTAAAGCACATACTTTATAATATGGGCTTATAGCAAATCCCTTCAATCATAAGGTGGCTATAAGCACTTACTTTATAATGGGGGCTTATGGCATTGGTGCTCCCCTTAACACTGAGGATTCTTTTGAAGTTGCCACACTTTTGTTTGTTTTCACCACTCATCTGGAATCACATCATGCATGGAGGTTATTCACTAAGAAAGCAGCTTCATAAAGGTCACAACAGCAGCAATTGCCACCCATTGCTTTTACTGGGGTAAGTGGCCAAGGTCTGTCACTCAGTGTAATAAAACAGTAACTCCCCTGCTCAAAGCATTTCTTCCAGGTCCAGCAGGTATCTTCATTATTTTCTGGAAAGTTGATCTCTCTCACAGTACTATTCCTCACAGGAGGAAAGAGCAAAGAGGTGATCCTAGCAAGGCTACGTATAGGACACACAAGATTCTCACATGGTCACTTGATGTCAACACCACATGCTGACCCAGTGAAATGTAACAGATGTCAAACACCCATGACAGTACAGCATTTGCTTGTTGAGTGCCCAAATTGGACCCAGCAAAGATCTATTTATCTGCGGAGTTCAGAAATGAAAAATATTCTTCCGCGGAAAGCAGGGATTTTTCAATTAATAAAATCATAAAATTTTTTAAATAAGACGGGTTTCTCAAATAAAAGTCTAATTTTTTTTTTTTTTTTTTTTTTTTTTTTTTTTTTTTTTTTGTTTTTTTTTTTTTTTTTTTTTTTTTTTTTTTTTTTTTTTTTTTTTTCTTCAGGATGATCCCTGAGAACCAGCCCGAGAGAGTCCTACTCGAGACTCAGAGGTGGAAAAAACTAACACCTATTAATAATAATATCACAGTACTATTAAAGGCTACATGGCAACTCTCTCCCCAGTCTTCCTTTAGCATATTGGGGATTGAGGAATTGGTCAGTGTATATTGTACCTATTTCATCTTTTTGCCTTTTTGATTCTAAGGTCTATGATTATTCTTGTAAGTTGGTACTAGGCTTTGGTTTTGAGCAGGCTGACCAGAGCCCCTAATGAGACTTGAGTGTTGCCTCCTTACTAGATTTAACACTCAGGAAAGTGTTTTTACTGACTCTTGCTTCATTAAGCTTGTCTGTAAACTTCATGATTAATCAGTCGAGTCTATATAAGAGACTGAGGTCTGGATAGACTAATCCTAATTATTTCTATCGCGAAGTCTCATTTTAGCTGTTGATCTTCCATTGGACTATCACTCACCTCAGTTCTGGAAGTCAAGATTATTTCTTCAGGGGAGTATTACTTAACCATGAATTCTTTTTCTATTCCTCTACCTTCTTCAGGCATTTTCCCCATAACTTTATACACATTGGCCATGGAAATCTACTGGTCTTGGATAATAGTCTTACATTGGCTCCATCAGGTTACTTGGTTGTTTTTTCAGACAGACCTTTCTCAGCTAAGAAGCAAGACTGAATGTCCATGCCTTATCATCCTTATTAGCCTTTTTAAGTGCTGATGTTGTTGGCACACACATTGAAGGTGTCTTTCCCCAAAGTCTCTATTTTCACTAATGTAATTGTTGAGTGACATGCCTATCGAGTCCCAAACTACAGCCTATTAGTTTACAGAGAACTCCTAGTTTTATTTACAATATTCTTCTCTTTATGCGCCTATCTCTTCTTCCTCCTCTCTCCCAAACTAGGATTGTTCATATGCGAACAAACCTTCAGTCTTAACAATAGGACAATTTCTAGCGCCTAGCTGGATCCGGTTAAAAAACAGATGAAAGCAAGGAATCTTGTGATATCTGGCATGAGTAGATCGGTGAAGACCTACGCCACTGCGTCAGTTTTTTCTTTTAACCGCCTGGGTGAGAGTTGTGTTTAACCTCTCTTGGCCTTTACCCGGGTCATTGCCCGTTTCGCTTGTGAAATCCTGAGTTGGGAAAGACTGACGCAGTGGCGTAGGTGAGTGGTCTTTGACCACTCTTCACCCGATCTACGCATGCGTTGCCAGATATCACAAGATTCCTTGCTTTCATCTGTTTTTTAACAGGATCCAGCTAGGCGCTAGAAATTATCCTATTGTTAAGACCGAAGGTTTGTAGCTATGAAGAATACAAATTGTCTTAGAAAACTTGTCATTTCTGGCTACTTATAATTAATGAGTTTGAAGATGCTCCTTGCAAATTAAAATGATATTGTTATGTTACAATAAAGTTTCATACATACTTACCTGGCAGATATATACATAGCTAAGACTCCGTCGTCCCCGACAGAAATTCAAATTTCGCGCCACTCGCTACAGGTAGTCAGGTGATCTACCGGCCTGCCCTGGGTGGCAGGACTAGGACCATCCCCGTTTTCTATCATATTTTCTCTCTTCCACCTGTCTCCTGCGGGGAGGCTGGGTGGGCCTTTAATTGTATATATCTGCCAGGTAAGTATGTATGAAACTTTATTGTAACATAACAATATCATTTTCATACAATCAACTTACCTGTCGATATATACATAGCTGATTGGCACCCTTCGTGGAGGGTAAGAGACAGCTACTATATGGAATAGACAGGTAAACAACATATGTTGTAGGTATAAAATAAAACCTTGGTACCTACCTGATAGGTGGTAGACTTGGTGGGTGTTTGCCCAGTAGTCTGCATCACCATCAAGAAACTTTAGCGAGATATGTTGAGCTATGGCCAAGAGTTCTTGTGGGTCTGCCGATGGGGTCTTACCCACTTACTCAGCAGAGCCTAAAAGGACTTTGTCCAATGGGTGTCTGATCCACTTATATGACAATACACCTTATGAAGGAGCACACAACCAATCCCGACCACCTGATCCTAACCATGTGTTAGAACTAAGGATTGTTACGAGTTATCCCCGAACTCGTCACAACAACCGTAACTCAAAAACCACTACGCACACATACATAATTTTTCAAAAAAAAAAAATTATACTCAACTAATTGGATATGACGAGAATTCTCTTATGAACAACATAGACGGCCGCCCGTGCGAGCCTGAATCCTCATTGTTTCGAAGAGATTCTCGACCATATCCAAACAGAAGAACAGTATATACATTCTAAGGATTGGTGTCGGCTCCCGTACCCAGAATCGTATCTGCCGATACGATAGGACCTAGAGAAAAGCACTTCTCATACGTCACACGCACGTCTTTCAAGTAATGAGATGCAAATACCGAGTTTGCATCTCCAATATGTCGTATCTAATATGTTTTTTAAGTGACATATTCTTATAAAACGAGAGAGACGTCGCAACCGCTCGTACTTCATGAGCTTTTACTCTCAGAAGTTGTAATTGTTCGTCCGGACAGACCTTGTGAGCGTCCGTAATGACGTTCCTTACAAAGAACGCTAGAGCGTTCTTTGACATCAGTCTTGTGGGGTGCTTTGACCGCAGCCCAAAGACCTTGTCTAGAGCCTCCCAACTGACGTTCCTCTGAAGATAGAACTTCAGAGCTCTAACAGGGCATAGAGACCTCTCTGCTTCTCTGCCTACGAGACTAGACATTCCTTTGATTTCGAATGACCTAGGCCAGGGATTCGTGGGATTCTCGTTTTTCGCTAAAAACAGAGTTTTAAACGAGCAAATCGCCGAGTCTTCCTTGAATCCTACTTTATCCTGCAGAGCTTGTAACTCACTAATTCTTTTTGCCGTTGCTAACGATAAAAGAAATAGGCCATTTTCTAGTTACGTCTCTAAATGAGGCCTGATAGGAGTTCAAATCTATCCGAAGACAGAATATTTGAGGACTAACGTCCAAATTCCAGTTCGGAGGTACTGGCTCTTTAGACTTTGACGTCTCAAAAGATTCTTATGAGATCGTGGAGATCTTTGTTATTTGCCAGATCTAAACCTCTGTTCCTGAATACAGCCGAGAGCATACTCCTGTATCCCTTTATTGTGGATACGGCTAGATGCGATTTTACTCTCAGGAATAGCAAGAAATCAGCAATTTCCGCTATAGAGGTAGAGGAGGAGGACAACTTCTTGGCTCTACACCACTTCTAAAGACCTCCCACTTCGACTGGTTATACTTTGTTTCGAAGTGGAGGTTCTGCGAGCTCTCGCGATCCGCGCTTGCCACTTCGCGAGAAAAGCCTCTCGCTCTGACAAGTCTTTCGATAGTCGAAAGGCAGTCAGAGCGAGAGCGGGAGGTTTTTGATGGTACCTCTTGAAGTGTGGTTGTTTGAGAAGATCCGTCCTTCCTGGTATGGGATCTTGGAAAGTCTACGATCCACTCTACCACCTCCGTGAACCATTCCTGGGGCCGGCCAAAAGGGGGCTATCAAAGTCATCCTCGTCTCTTTTTTGTTTTGACGCCACAAACTTTTTCAATACTAACCCCAGGATTTTTGAATGGGGAAACAAAAGCCGTACACGTCCACTCGAGAACCAGTTTAGCAGGAAGGCAGTCTACCATAATCTGCTCAATTGTGGGTTGGGTCTTCCACGACCGAGCAAAACACTGGGAGCCTTTTTGAAATGTATGTTGCGAATAGATCCACGTTGAGGAGTTCCCCACAGAGACCATAGATCGCGACATACTTCCTCGTGCAGAGTCCATTCTGTATGAAGGACCTGGTTTCCTCCTGCTGAGCCTGTCGCCCTCACATTCCTTACTCCCTGTACGAACCTTGTCAGCAGGGAGATGTTCCTGTGAGACGTCCAAAGTAATATGGTCCCTCGTGAGTTCGTAAAGGAACGAGGAGTGAGTCCCTCCCTGTTTCCGAATGTAGGCAAGTGCGGTGGTGTTGTCCACGTTTACTTGTACTACCTTGTCTCTCACCAGAGGTTCTAGGCTCTTCAAAGCCAGGTGAACGGCGAAGAGCTCTTTGCAATTTTATGTGCCAGGACACCTGTGCTGGTTCCCAGGTGCCTGACACTTCCTCCGAGCCTAATGTCGCTCCCCAACCCGTCTCCGACGCGTCGGAGAACAACACTAGGTCTGGGTTTCTTTGATCTTGAGAGACCCCTTTGTTCTCTTCAGAGGCAGCAACCACCACTGTAGGTGTGCCTTTACCTCCACTGGAATGGGGAAAACGTCCGACAGTTGTCCTTTTTTCCAGCTCCAAGACTTCTTGAGGAAGAATTGAAGTGGACGGATATGAAAGTCTTCCGAGAGGGAAGAATTGTTCCAGCGAGGAAAGCGTCCCCAGAAGGCTCAACCATTCCCTCACTGACGTTTGCTGTTTCTCTAAGAAGAGAGAGATTATCCTCAAACCTTTTTCGGTTCTCTCTTGCGAAGGAAAACTCGAAAACCCCGAGAATCCATCCGAATCCCCAGTAGACTAGGTCTTGTCTGGGGGTCCTCTGAGACTTCTCGAGGTTCACAAGCAATCCCAACGCCTTGGTCAAATCTAGAGTTAACTTTAGGTCCTCCAAACACTGTCTCTCCGATCTGGCCCTGATGAGCCAGTCGTCTAGGTACATCGAGACATTCACTCCTTTGAGATGAAGAATCTCGCCACATTCCTCATCAGGCTTGTGAAGACCTGAGGAGCTGTGGACAGGCCGAAACACAAGGCTCTGAACTGAAAGATCCTTCCCCCCGTCATGAAACGGAGGTACTTCTTCGATGAAGGGTGGATCGGGTGGACGTGAAAGTAGGCGTCTTGGAGATCTAGAGACACCATCCAATCTCCTTGTCGTAATGACGCTAGGACTGAAGCAGAAGTCTCCATGGAGAACTTCTCCTTCTGAACAAATTTGTTCAGAGCGCTGACGTCTAGTACTGGTCTCCAGCCTCCCGAGGCTTTCGCCACTAGAAAAAGGCGATTGTAAAACCCCGGGGAGTTTTGATCCAGTACTAGTTCTACTGCACTCTTGTCCCACATTTGTTCCACCATTGATCGAAGAGTATCCCTCAGCACAGGATCCTTGTACTT
This sequence comes from Macrobrachium nipponense, assembly GCF_015104395.2. Taxonomy (NCBI): domain Eukaryota; kingdom Metazoa; phylum Arthropoda; class Malacostraca; order Decapoda; family Palaemonidae; genus Macrobrachium; species Macrobrachium nipponense. Next base: position 77,462,526 of record NC_087209.1, read on the forward strand.
GGCTGATAGTTCCCTTGTATAGACGTTAGGGGCGGAGTATTCAGGAAAGGGATACGATATCCCTTCCTTAAAGATCTTTAGTGAAGACGCGTCTGCGTCTATCAGTGTCCAGGCTTCCACGAATTCCAGGAGCCTGGCACCTACTGGTGTTTGGAGGAGAAATGTTTCATTTTGCCCTTTTTAAAGGGACGAAAGGCGGACCTACCTCTTCTCTCTGGAGCCTTCCTTCTTGCGGGAGGTCTGGAGATCGGACCACCTCGAAAGGGCTGCCTAGAAGTGCTAGGTTCTTTCTTGTCCGACACTAAAGCAGGATTCTTCTTCCTAGCTGACTGCGTCAGAAGATCCTGTGTCGCCTTCCTCAGTTAAAGAGTGAGCTACGTCCTTCACTAACTTAGAAGAAACAAATAGTCCGAAAGAGGAGCATATAGCTAGAGCTGCCCTCTGCGCATGCGAGACTGCCTTTGTTAAGAAGGCGCCATACACTGTCCTTTTCTTCAAAGACCTGCTCCAAATAATGCAGAGACTTCCAAAGATCCATCTTGTACTGCTTTGTCGATGCACGGCAAAATGCATAACAGGCTTCAGGTTCGATTCCCTGCGAATCGTGAGCTTTCTTGGACATCACCCCAAGGGACCAATCTAAGAAGTTGAATACTTCCAATACATGAAAAGTCCCTGAGGAGATGATCCAGTTCCGAAATACTCCAAGTTATGCGGGCAGAATTAAGACTAGGACGCCTTGAAGCGTCAACTAACGTTGAAAAGTCTGCCTCTGTAGTAGAAGGGAGAGCGTACCCATCCCATCCTCCCCCGTCTTGTACCATATGCCTCTTTTCCAGCTAACCTTGCTGGAGGCATGCAAAATACTGTCCTGGTTAAGTCTTTCTTCGACTTCATCCAGGCGTCTAAGGCGTGTAAAGCCCGCTTCATCGAGATGGTGGGCTTCATCTTCAGAAAAGACGAAGGCTTCTTCGCCTTCGCACTCGAAAAGAGCGCGCGGAGAAGGAGGAGCAGCCGGAGTCATTCGTCTCCGTATTCCTCCAGAAGCATGGTTGTCAACACCTTATAGTTGGACAAGCCCTCTCTTCCAAGATCGTCATCCTCCGAGTTTCGTTCGAACTCGTGATAATCCTGAGTTTCTGTTCTCCTTTCAGAATGTTCCTCTTCTGGGAGACAAACTCCTGATTGGAGAGGGGCTAAGGGAATGAAAGTCTTTCCTTTTTTCCCATTCTGATCGACTTGGAAGCCGTCACAAACCTGAGGCTTCTCTCGCGCTTTAGAAGACGTCATGTATGACGCTTCCCGCTCTCCGAGCGTCATGTATGACGTCTCTTGTTGACGTTTAGAAGACGCTTCGCGTCCGGAAGACGCTTCGCTTTTCTAAGGGCTTCCTACTCGGCGTCACAATCTTGGACGGAGCGTCACGTCTAAGATCCTCTTGATTTGACGCTTCACTTCTAAAAGACGTCTTCCGAGCAGGTGCGAGAGGACGAGACTTCTTAATAGGAGCGTCCACGTCCTTCCGACGGGGCGCTAAAACTCCCACAGAGAAGATAGTTGTTCTTGCACCGCCATAATGATCTTCCTTGACGCTTCTCCTACGTCTAGCGCCTGACGCCCTTCGTCATCACTCGGGAAGAAGCATGATGGGGTACTTCCTCATAAGCGTCAGGTTGACGTTGACGCCACCTTCGCCTTCTTAATAGCACGACGGGGCGTCATCCGAGAAGCGCTCCGGGCTAGAATCAATGTCTTGCTTCATATGACGCTTCAGCGGTCTCGATAAGGTCGACTCCTTCCACCCTCGTTTAGGTGAGGGAGAGGGAGAGGACGAGAAACACTCGCGAAGGACGCTTTTCCTGTAGCGCCCTTGAGCTGGCTGCCATGAAGCAAAGCTAGCTGAAGGGACGTCTGACCGTTGGGGATTCCCCACGACCTCCTTAAGGCTTTCGACTTTCCTTCTCCTCTGGGCATGTGAGCTTGGAAGAGGTCTAGGCCTGGGAGCGCCGCAGGGACGATCAAACGCCCCCATCCACACACTGATAGGGCTCACTTCACTAAAATTTTCACTATCACTTAGCCTTACCTTTCGAGTCCGCCATCTTGGACTTCATGTCTCGAATCGTCGCTTTCAGATTGGCGATTTCCGATGCCGAATCCGAAAGACACTCTGAGAATGAGAGTTTATAGGGAGATTCTCCAGAAGTAGGGTTAGAATTATTTAAAGGCTCAATAGGCCTTGAATTCACACCTTTCAGTCTTCTAACTCTATCCCTCTCTAACTTCTTCAAATAAGAAGTCAAAGTCTTCCATTCTTCTGCATTCAAACTCTCGCATTCCTTACACATGTTAGTAGCAGAACACTGCACCCCCCTACATTTACGGCATACATGTGAGGATCAACCGAAGCTTTCGGTATCCTCACCCTGCAGCCTACATTCACACACATTCTCACACACATTAGAATCAGACATCCTGAGAAAAATCCAAAAGAGTTATTCCAAAACAGTCCACAGTAGCGAATGCCAAAACACGATCCAAATACGTCACCAAAGTCGAAAAACGTTGATCAAATGTTGAAAAAAGAATCCAAGTCAGGAGGTAATAACAACAATGTTGATACCACCGGCGACAGAGAAAAATGATAGAAAACGGGGATGGTTCCTAGTCCTGCCACCCAGGGCAGGCCGGTAGATCACCTGACCTACCTGTAGCGAGTGGCGCGAAATTTGAATTTCTGTCGGGGACGACGGAGTCTTAGCTATGTATATATCTGACAGGTAAAGTTGATTGTATGAAAACTAAGTTTTCATATGCATAACTCATAACAAATGTAGTGACTCCTTCCTTCCTTGCATTCATTGTTATTGAGGTTGTCACAGGAGAATGAGTATCGGGCTGATTGAACGTGGTCTGGGTATGTGCCATGGTGTCTTGCTTTTCGTGATTTAACAAGTTTGTGCAGGTGGAGAGCCATCTGCTTGAAAACAAGGCTATAATTTTTTAATTGGAAACAATTGTTTTATTTTTTGTAAAAACAAGGTATGTGGCCACTTGTTAGTGTACTCTGTATTTTGTTTTGTTTAAATCCAAGTGACTAGTTGATTAGTTTTTTTTAGTTTGTCTTTGGTTGTAAATGTTAATTTGTAGTTTAATATACTTTAGATGTTTTATTAGTTGTTACTGTGGATTTTTTTTTGTTTTGTTTCATGTGCATGTGGCATCCAAAGTTTTTATTTTAAAAATAAATGCAAAAATAATTCAATGCATGAAAAGAGAAAATTTATGTACATGTGAATTCTGTCAGCAAAAATAGAATAAAATAAATTGGAAAATACTTTAAGAACATATAAAAGGAACCAGAAGTATGTGATTTTGTGATGGCAACCAGGAATTGATAATTAAAGTATGCTAGAATCCAGATATGTACATGAAGGACATTTGACAAGCAAATAGCTCCTACAAGCTCTGGCAGTCATGAGGCTGAGGGCAAGAATAAAAGATTAGGAAAGGTTGATAGGAATTTCAACATAGCAGAAAGACAAAAAATTATTTGGAATAACAAATTGGAAGTGTGAAAATAGAAAAAAAGTAAAAATACTATATTAAAGATGAAATTGGAGGTTTAAAAAATAAAAACACTGAAATGGAATAAAAAGGCATGGCAAGACTGAAAATGACTAAGAAAACAGGTTTGGTGGGAATTGGTAGTTGTTAACATGACATAAGGATCAAAAGAAAAATGTTTCTGAAAGGTCAGGAGAGACCTTAGGAAGAAGATATTACTTAGTATAAAAATGGAGCTCCATGGTACATCAGGAATAGTAACAAGCAATAATGCTAAGTGCAGTTAGGGAACCAGTAAACCTACCAGGATACATGGAAATATGATAAAGAAAGAATGGGACTACGTACATGTAAGAGTGGAGGAGTATTACAACAGTAATACTATATAAAAAAGTTCCTACAGTATGAAAACCTATGAATGCCTTTATGCTGGTGTTAGGTATAAAAATGAGCAACTACTACGGAATAGTTTTGCACTCACTTCATTTTACTATGCTCATGTCTCACTGGGGTTAGCCAAGAGGGCAATGGTTAGTTTAGGACACATCTTTGTTGAAATATGTTGATCTGCTTTCAAGTAGGCTGCAGCCAGAAATGATGTGTTCAACTCGTACCTTTTTACCAAAAATTCTTTTATCATACAAAGAAGCTTATGGCTCAAAATATGCATTTGCAGTTACGTACTACATATACTTGCCTTGTTTCTATTGTTCATAATTAAAACTTCTGCTCTCAAGTCTTTTTGGTTAATAGCTAGTTACACGTTCTTTTAAATGCATTTGAATATGCAAACATTATTTTTTTTGTTCTATGGTATATATAAAATAAATACTGGGATGCTGTTGAAATTACTATTCTTTTTAACTTTTTTATTTTCTTTCTTCATTGGATTTTATGTTTTACATTAAACAAGAAAAAAATCCTAAATAATGTCCATAGCTGCTTGGATTCCTGTATTCTGTATATGAATTTACCAAGCCAACAAAGTCAGTGGTTATTCTTTGAAAATATATACAAGTACGTATATGCAAATCTACCCTTAACCTTTGGCAGGCAAGTGGAGCTATCGATTCGAGCAGTAATTGTGGTAAACAGATATGGTTGGATTATCTATGGTTTCTGAGGCAGGAGAAAAAGTGCTCAGCTGAGGCCTTCATTTAAATTCTTCAGTAAAACAGAAGCAGTTATGCCAATGCTGCATGAAGAATGCTCCTAGGAGACACTAAACTTGAAATGTGATCTTCCACATGCCCCATCAAGTTTTAATTTAGCACAGTAAATATTTCCTGTATGTAGTATTTGAAAAGTTTGACATGCTAAAAAGATCTAGATATTAGAATGTACATATGCAGAATTTTCTCATCTTCATACAGAAATATCACAATTTTTGGAAGTAAATTGTATTTTTTCCTAACTATACAAACCTAAGGTCCTTTACATAAGGAATTACTTTCGGCGTAGCTGGAATTATGGCGTTAAATTCTTGCAACAAGGTGGTTGGGCAGTAACTTCCGTGTGGCAGGCGGGTATGGCTAGCCTGCCTGAATGTAAACACACTACTTTGCCTTTCGGTCCAGGTTCAGATTGAGGGGTGGCATGAGGTGGGCATTTATGTAAAGGACCTCAGGTTTGTATAGTTAGGAAAAATACAATTTACTTCCAAAAATTGTGATTTTTTCCTACACGATATACAAACCCTCGGTCCTTTACATAAGGAAGACCGACTGATTGGTGGGAGGAATATGAGTGAGCCTTTAGAACTGACTGGAGTTCTACACACCTAGGCGGCTACTCCTGGTCGTAAGAGTGAGGAGGAGTGCCCTGCCTCTGACAACTTGATTGGAGTATAGTAGCTGAATGATCAAGCATCAGACTTCTGGGCCTTTTCGAAATGAGTGAGGAATCGTAACTCATCAGAAAATGGGCTGTGAAGAATATTTAGAGTCGGAAGTCGGAGATATTAATGCAAAGTTCTGGGAAGGGTTTTATGGTTCTGGTAAGAAACATAAAAAGGATGCTTTATGTATAAGCTTACCGGATCAATTGTCCAACCAGCCAGTGTAAGTTCGATTCCTATCCTCAATCCAAAGGAAGAGGAGTGGAAGGACAAGGTGGGGAAGGTGGAGAGGGGCCAGTCACTCTCGCATCCTTCTTACCTCTAGAACTGCACAACATAGGCAAGATGCAACTTGTCCTCTTGAAGGAGCTGGGTAAGCAACACAACCTGCAAGCATCCACCACTGGTCCAAGGATATGAGGTTCCAAGGACCTGCGGGCAGGCCCGAAGGGAAAGATAAATATGGTCGCAATGATCTTATCTATCTTCTTGTCCGACATATTCTTCGGAGTGATGACAAGTACCCATCCACTGGACTATCTAACTGCAGAGAAGTCTCTCACCGGTCTCATAATATTCCACAGCGGATAAAGACACCGACACACCATGGTGGTGTTTCGATCCTTATGGGTACAGGAACATGCCAATAGGACAAAGTAATGACTGATCTGGATCAACCAATACAAAGTCCACAGCATAGCTCATGTCAATCTTGGACTCTTCAACGGCTGCCGACTGACCGCGCTCAGTGTGAGGCGAGCAGTCTTGCATCAGAGATTGTATCACATGACACTCGCCTTTTGAAGGTTTACCGAGAAAACCATACAAATCGTCTATCTTGTTCGCACCGATGTTGGGAGACGAGATGATGATTCTCTCAAGGCATGCACCCATCAGACGATAGTCAATTGCCTTCTAGAGACCGAGGTCCCTGATGGCAAGACAGAAGTTCTCATAGTAGTTGAATCTCAACTAAGGAGAAACAATACTATATGCCAGGAAAAACTAAGGTGAATGCAGACCTACGTCTTCATAGCTGAATCGAGAGAAGTTAACTCTCAAGATTCTGAACCTAGAAAAAGTCCCGTCGATGACACCAACCAGTGAAGACGGCTTTAATCCCTGTTGTTTTACAGAGGACTGAAAACGCTAAACCGCCATTTCATTGCTGTTCGGTGAGAAGTCGGAGTTTGCAATGAAAGCGAAGTGTCTTTCAGTAATGAAAACCCAGGGATTGTACTGCCTGAAGAACCGCCTCTCATAGGCTGGATCAGGGAGGACATTTCTATTACTTTGGAAATAGAGCTGCCAGGGGGGGAACAGGCGAAGTCTTCCGTTATTCATCTACAATTCGGGGTGAACAAAGAATAATTGTACACCTATGAATTACGAGATATATTTAGCAGACAAACTCAGATGTCTGAAGAAATCATTCTGCTTCTGAAGCGGAAGACTAGGCTACAGACTTCTGTGTGAGGTAAACAGAAAGATGATAACGAGTCTAGTGAGATATCTCTCAGAAAATTCTCGCAATGGCAAAAGGTGATGCAGTAGAGATGGTCATACGCGTATGCAAGAATTCCAGCCAACCAGAGACCTAAGTCGTTGATCCGGGGCAGAGATTCGATTCGGTAGTCAATCATCACAGAGGAGGTGAGACAAAACCTGACCGAACTATCTCGGAGAGCCAGCAGTATCTCTCCCATTCCAGTTGCAGCCATAGGAAGAAAGGTAATGGGGGAGGAAGATTGGACACTCTCGCTCGCGTTGCCAGCTGAACTAGCAGTCGGAGAAGCAAGTTACGAGCAGCCATCAACCTGCGATGATTGCCGCTCCGAGTCTAGGAAAACATTACCATCTGGAGAAAAAGTTTTCCCGAGGAGGGTTACGAAACTCGTACTGTAGGCGAAATGTCTGCCGCCACCGTGACCGTCGTCTGGGTGGGGCTGAGCGTGCTGCACCTGACAGGAGAGTCCCGATACCGTCCGCCGACGCGTCCCAGTCCTTGTCGAGGCTGAAACCTCTCAAGAGGACCGAAGGGGGAGCCCACACCGGTCTCTGCGTGCTCGTTCCAGCGGGACCGTCACATGAACAGCGGTGATGGTCACTCCGTGAGTCTAGGAAAGCGTCATCATCCTCGCCAGACCCTATGATCTCCTCCAACCACTTGAGCGTAAGATCTGTTCAGTCCCAAGACCGAACCATAAGAAGTGCATTCATCACAGTCACTCCTGTTTGCCTCGTTCCTCCCGGTGTAGCCTGAGGAGGTTGAAGGGACAGGTGAGGGAGACCTGACACTCCTACCCTTCCTACTAGCAGAACCAGTAAGCTGGGAGGACTGCAGGTGATCGACAACCTGCAGTGGTGATCAAGCTGCAGGTCTGGACCAGTGGTCTCCTTGCGGAAAAGCGCTGGACCTAGGACGGAGCGTCGGTCTCATGCGTCAGGGGAGCTGCTATGAGCGCTCCTACCCTGCCTACCAGCAGAACCGGTAGGCTGGGAGGACTGCAGGCGATCACCAACCCACGGTGGCGATTGAGCTGCAGGTCTGGACCAGTGGTCTCCTTGCGGAGAAGTGCTGCACTGAGGACGGTAGCGTTGGTCTCATGCATCAGGGGAGCTGTTACAAGTCATGTGAGCCGTCCGGTTCTGGTAGGAGCAAAGTTCGAGTTACTGGTAGTGTCCACTAACACAGTGAGAACGAGCACCATCCTCTCGACGCGCCACGATACCAGGTCCAGGCGAGGCTTAGACCTGTTGACCAGGGGGGACCTCTTCCCAGCCTCGCCACGTGAATGGTCTGGTGGGAACGTCACGTCAACCCTGGGTACCGGACGATTGCTGCGTGATCAATCGCCGGTCTGGCGAGAGTCACCTGAGCAACTCTTACCATCCTTCCGCTCCGTGCCTGGGTCCTGACACAATGAACGTACTCAGCAGTCTGGACCTTGGCTGCACAGTCACCCGTAGGTGACTGTATACTTGGTGGCACTCGCGAGTGAGCGGCTGAGACAGTTCCCAGGCCGGAGGTGGAACCTTTGGAGCTGGGAGCAGAGGTACGCCGGTACCCCTACGGTCCCCGTCTTCTTCTTCCCAGGGGGAGTAGAGACAGGCCTCGTTCCCGAAGGAACGGGAGAACCAGCGGAAAACCCATCTGTCCCGCCAGAGCGGGACAGACCCTTAGAAGTCTCTGTGCAAGACTTCTTAGGGGGGGCGAGGCCACCTTCTTCTTCCTCAGCGGGGGAGCCTTGGTAGTCGAAGGGGAAGAGGCGGCAGAAGACGATGACAGAGAAGACGACGACACCTTCCTCTTCCTGGACTGCTTCTTCGCCAGCTTCCTCAGGACAACCGACAGGTCCTTCATCCAGGATGGAGTTGGGGCAGTTGTGGTGGCAACACGCCCCAACTGCACCTGTCCGGAGGGATCTGCGGGAGCAGCAGTGGAGAGAACACTTCCTTGAGGAGGGTTATGAAACTTTCGCCTGGCAGGCGCAGCGTCTGCTACCACCGCGACCGTCGTCTGGGTGGGGCTGAGTGTGCACCTGACAGGAGACAGCCGATACCATCCTCTGACTTTTCCAAGTCCTCGTTGAGGCCGAAACCTCTCGAGGGATGGATGGGTAGCCTCCACCGGTCTCTGCGTGGCCGGTCGTGCGGAAACGTCACACCAACCCTGGCTACCAGATGATCGCTGCGAGAGTGATCGCCGGTCTGGCGTAAGTCACCTGAGCGACTCTTACCATCCTGCTCCGTGCCTGGGTCCTGACACTGGGAGCGTACTCAGCAGTCTGGACCTTGGCTGCACAGTCACCCATAGGTGACCATACACTCGGTGACGCTCGCAACCGAGCAGCCGAGACGGTTCCCGGTCTGGAGGTGGATCCTCTGGAGCCAGGAGAGGATGTACCAGCGGTGGCTGGTACCTCCATGGTCTCCGTCTTCTTCTTTCCTGAGGAAGGAGAGACGGGCCCCATTCCTGGAGGAACGGGAGGACTAGCGGAAGACCTACCTGTCTCACCGGAGTGAGACAGACTCATAGAAGTCCTGTGACAGACTTCTTAGTGGGGGAGACCACCTTCTCTTCTACGGCAAAACCTTAGGAGTCGAAGGGGTGGAGACATGAAAATATGAAGATCTCAAAGAGGAGGACTACGACACTTGATGAGCTCTCTTCCTCTTCGATTCCTCCAAATTCTGCCGGACTTCTACCATCAGGAATAGATAAACATCACAGGTCAGCACGAAAGCTTCGTCCAGTGACGTAACTCCAGGGTAGTAGTGGTAAATGAATATGATTATCAGTAGGGGATCAGTGTACACACTCGAGGATTGGTATCACAACATGCTAGAGTCACAGGTACAATTCCAAGGTTAGGATAACCAATACGAAGAGCTATCCAACCAATACTGCTGTCAACGCAATCGCTACTGTTAGTCTGTACAATAAGGAAAAAATGATTAAAGTAATAAGGATACTCCTCTCGCATCCAAGGGCACCGCCCTCCGAAGTGAGAGTTGATCCCCCAAACACCAACACCACGCGCCCTTTCTACCTTCGTCCGATAGTAAGTGTAAGGCTGAAGAAGAGAAATTACCATAAAAAAAAAAAAAGGACAAACCTTTGAAGTTCCCCTCGGTAATTCCCAAGCGTAAACGTAATTTTCGGATGAATACATGTCTTGTTACTGGATCAATATCACCCACGTTAAATACAGTCTCATCCTCATGTTAAATACACATCTCGTCCTCACGTTAAAAGGCGAAAGAATGTAAATATTATGTTGGCATACCTTTGCCGCCGACTCTTAACACAAAGTAGAAAGGCGGCTATAAAGGCTATCACAAAAAGTGGGTTTGTATATTAATTGAATTTAATATTAATATCAAACACCATATATACATATTTATTTAAAAAACATAAATAAACCAAAAGATCCCACCGGGTAAAAATGATCAACAACCAGTCAGCAAGAGCTCACAAACACACGTCTTCATCGGAAGACGGCCGAAAGCAAAGTGGATTGTTTGCAACTTGCATCCAGGCAGGCTAGCCTACCCGCCTGCCACACGGTAGCTACTGCTTAACTACCTTGTTCAAGAATTTAACGGCAGTAATTCCAGCTACGCCGAAAGTAATTCCTTATGTAAAGGACCGAGGGTTTGTGTATTGTGTAGGAACAAATCTAACAGCAGTTTGTATGATGTCTGTAAAATTCCTTTGTGGATCTATGTTCCTTTATGAGAGAATGAATTTAGTGTAGAGTTGCTGCTTTGAGATCCAGACTGTGTTAGTCATAACATCTTATTGACAATGCCTGAGGAAGCCTACCAAACAGAGTAAGGACCAAAGCTAATGTGAGGTCATCCTCATCTAATCTCTGTACTATGTGGAGATGGAAACTGATTTATTCTAATTGTACCATCATAGTCTGAATGACATTCAAAGGACCTTTTCCATGTGGCTGGGATTAAACAATTGCTAATAATCCATTCTGTTATGAAGGTAGGAATTCCGATATTTAATATCTTTGTTAGGTTTCTCTTTAAAATGCTAGATGTTTATGTAATCAGCTCTGCACTCGCTCCACTTTAGGCAATACATAAGGATCTTTGCAGGATCCCTTTGCCCCCTAGCACCAACCCTTTTCATTTCTTTATGTACCTCCATTCATATTTCCTTTCTAGCATCTTACTTTCCACCCTCTCCTAACAATGCTTCATTGTACAACTGTGAGGTTTTCAAACCTTTTTACTGTTAATTTTGGTTTCAGCACTGAATTACCTTTCAGGTCTCTGCACTTGGCCTTTAGCCTAAATGCTATATATTCTTAGTCTTGTACCTGATTTCCTCCCTGCTCCAGGTTTTCATATTTGCTGTTCCCTCTAGAATATGTATGTTGCCCTTATTGTGGATCCTCATCTTATTACTGAACTATTACTTCTTTCAACTGCTCTCTTACATGCCAAAGCCATCTCAGTCTTTGAGATAGTACATATATATATACTGCCTGTGGACACCAAATCTTTGTTTTACTTTATTTGTAGTACGAGTTTCCAATTTTGTAGTATATTGTAGTTACTTTTCAAAATCACCATTTTCTTTTATGTGCTTAAGTCTCCACTGCAGGGAGAAGGCCAGACCTTTTATATGTAATTATAGAATTTTTTGTTTGCCAATTAAGGACTCTAATATACCACTAGTAAAGTTATTAATTTTTCTATTACCGGGTGCTGATTCTTTTCTGCAATGTATACCATCTTCAAAAAACTTTGTTGCCAAGCTAACATTTGTTATGTAGTACTTCCTCTAATCTATACTTTCATGATTAAGTTTTCTTGCTTTTTTGAACAGCCAGAGTACATATTGCAGTTTTTCCCACATCCATAACTTGCAGCTTTATGCATTTTGTGATATTACCTATATGCTTCGTAGACATTGTAGCATTCATCCTACACTTCTCACACAAAATACACAGCGATTCTCCTGATTACACTATTTTGTTTGCATCCTCCTCTTTATTTTTATATATTTTTTTTCTATCTTCTCTCTCTGATTCTGTTGTCGACACCTGGTCATCTGTATGCAGGAGCTCCCTTTATGATCTTTTGAACTACATACTTGATTACTATAAGAAACATGCCTCGTGACTCTTGGCCTCCAAGGACCTACAGCAGCAATGGCAAACTTTTTTTTTTTTTTTTTGTTTTTTTTTTTTTTTTTTTTTTTAATGACTAAGGGTTTGGACTTTGTCTTTCCTTGATGTCATGCAGTGTCCAACTTTACCATCTTACGCTTGGAAGCCCCATATACTTGCACATTACTCGGTAGCCTTGTTAAAGACGTTCATAAACACTTCAGATGTTTTGATACTGCACAGTCATACAGTATACAGTACCGTTCACTTCACTTCACTGTGATCAATTGATCATAGTTTAATTTCATAACACTGTACGTAATGTGGCTGGTTGCTTTGTATCTTGATTGCTGAGTTTAGACCAACAACAAATTTGAGAACCAAACATCAACAGCCTTGGGGTGTTTTGAAATAACCTGTATCCATGCAGGTCCATCATTTTTGGATTGCATAGCTAACCATAGTTAAGTCGTCCAAGGGAGTAAATGGTTAAGATAGTATATCGTTACTACTCAGGATCTTGCTTATTAGACTTGAACATACCCAAAGGCTTATTAGACTTGAACATACCCAAAGGAAGCGCCTCAGTGGCGTGATTGGTATGGTGTTGGCGTCCCACCTCTGTGGTCGCGAGTTCGATTCTGAGCCATTCCATTGAGGAGTTAGAGATGTGTATTTCTGATGGTAGAAGTTCACTCTCGACGTAGTTCGGAAGTCACGCAAAGCCGTTGGTCCTGATGCCTAATAACCACTGGTTCCATGCAACGTAAAAACACCATACAAAACAAACATACCCAAAGGAGGGAGAGTGTAAAGAAAGTGTTGTGTCACTTGTGTGAAAGTAACAAACTTCCAGGTCTAGAGAAAGCAAACTGATGGAAGTATAACATCTACGTTCAATAAATTTTAAAAATTCTGGTTTGGTTGTGCCCATAGGTCACTAATGAACAGCTGGGGAATACCATAAAGTACTGAAAACAACATAGTGGTTAAACATGCAACAATTCCTCAACACTGATATCATTGCAGATATTAGGATCAATACCTTTCTCATATGTGAGTTACAAAATAATCGAATCTTCTGGAAGATATTTGTCTATGTGCTGTAAAAGATCTATTATATACGTAGTAAAAAATTTATGGGAAGAAAGTTGAGAGAGGACTCCATAAAATCATTGTAAGAGTTCTGATAAAGTTGAATATTAGGTGTTTGGAATGTTTTGTATCCTATGTTATTCTCAGGATCTTATGAAGAGATCTTCAGGATCTTATCATAAGGATAATGATAAGTAAATACTGTAATGGGTGTAAAAAAATTCTGCAGAGCTAAGCAGAATCCTGAATAAGAGAACTTTCATGAGCAACTAAACATTAGCTCAAACCAGAGACCCCTGTTATGGTATAGTGCCGTTAGTGCACCTCACATGGTGCACTGTAGGCATTACATAGGTTCTTTGCAACGTCCTTTCGGCCTTAGCTGCAGCCTTTTTCATTCCTTTCATTGTATCTAAGTTCATATTCTCTTCCACCTGACTTTCCACCCTCTAACATTTGCTTCATGGTGCAACTGCTAGGCTTTCCGCTTACTATAACGCTTTTTAGACCTGAATGACTATATATGTCCCAGCATTTGGCCATTGTCCTCAGTTCTATAATCCTATAATCAAATCAATACCACCATAAAAATTCCTTACAACTTTTGTTCAATTACAAGATTACTTTTTACCTTGTGGAAGTAATAGTGTTTTTCAGACGTTCAATTCCCGCTGTGTGACTCTTGCTCTCGCTCCAGTTTCATTTGATAAAATGACTCTGCCTTGGATACCGGGGTCATATAATGCACACTGTCTTTAATATCGTGAACTTACCTTTTCGGCCTGGTACTAGCCTCAGCATCAATGGGAAACCCAAACCCACCTTATAACTGATATAAAAATGTGGTACCGGCACATTCATGAAGGTCATACTATCTGAGGTCCTCCACATCGAAAACGTCAGCTTGGTGCATTTTTATTACAAGTTTTATTGAAGAGGAGCTCTGAGATATCTGAATTGCAGGGTAATTGAAATAATTCTACGCCAGATAGGCAGTTGGGGCCATTACGTATTTATACTGATCAAGTGAATCCCGTTACCCACTTATACTGATGACTCCACAAATCTCCATATGCAGGATTTCTGCAAGATCAGCTCATGGGAAACTTACATCGTTTTACTTAATATTGGTTCTATTTTCACAGAGCTATCTGTAACAAAGTCAGCAGTTAAACTAATAAAAAAAAATATGCCACCGCAGATATAGACTGCTAATTGTACTATCGTGACATTACTAGACTATGTGGAGACTATGCCAAACTCATAGGTCACTGAGAAGCGCTTTAGTACAGAGGAAATAATGGATCTGTCATTACTAAATAATGTAACGGCTGAATCTTATGAAATCTGCATTGTTGTTATTATTATTCGCTCCTGAGGAATAAATAGCAGTATTTATGTTAACATAAAGGTACAAAAAACAAGGGTATTGTTTACAGAGAATAAAATCATATTGCAGCATTTAAGTACCTTAAGCTTCCTTATAAATTCCCTCGAGATCTTACACTTTTCATTACAAAGATAAGCACAAATAAATATAAGTAAAAGTAAATAAATAATAAAGATAAAATATAAATAAAAAAAATAATTGAAAACTTAAAAATCTAAGTGTAAAAATACAGAAAAAATAATTAGAAATGCATTTTATTATGACTTCTCTACAGTGGTTTGCATAAATGTACAACCACTTTAAAAACTATGTAAATGTGTTGGACAGCGTATGTTCCAGGAGCGTGGTGGCCCACGGCCACCTAATAGTTAGCCGTAGGTGGCCATGGCATAGCTGTGGCAAATTACTAGTATTGTTGTAGACCTTCGAGATTCATGAGGACAAATAAAAATTCTCAGCATTGATTAATAGGAATCATGCAATAATACACAACATATACCAAGCTACTTTTATGCTCTCAAGGCAATACAGATGTAACAGTTTATCACGGTTCTTCACAAGTACTTATTAAATATTAATTTTAAAATATACCTTAAATTAAATATAACAAGGCCATACCCGGAAACATTAAAGAAGTAGATGCCGCGAAGTTAAAAGTACGGAATTAGGAGAGTTTAAAAGGAAATGAAATATGTATGATATGAGTGATATGTCGTCATGAAGGAAAACGTGGAGGCATATCAAATGGAATACTGGAAAGAATATGTAAACATATGACACCCTTGATATAGGTGTGTATATATATACATATATATATATATATAATATATATATATATATATATATATATATATATATATATATATCTATATATATATATATATATATATTATATATAGTACTTTGTTGTCTTTATTACATATGTTCTAAACAGTTGTGTAAAATAGGACCACACTATTACCCATGACATTTATTTAATTCCTACATTACACACGCTGCCCTTGCATCTCTCTCGCGACAAGTCGAACATGACGTGGAATAAAAAAAGAATGAAATAAATATATCTATACACATACAAATACACACACACACACACACACACATATATATACTAATATATATATATATATAATATATATATATATATAGGGATATATATATATATATATATATATATCATAAATGATATAGAATGTGCATATGTATACATATTATAAATATATATAGTACTATATAATTTTAGAATCAAGTGTCAGGAAATTATCAAATGTCATTCTTCGTCAACAAGGAGAGAGAAGCTGTAACTACCAGCAGCAACTAACAAAAATAGGCCGAAACGGAAAAGAACCGTCTCCAGTTGGGAGCATGTATTGATAACATCATAATTTCAGAGCCAAATATAAGAGTTAGTAGGCTGCAAGCGAATTTATGCAGGTAAAGGCAGATGTTTTCCTTTCTATACAGTAAAAAACGTAATGAATGTCCATGACTGTTCTGTGTCAAAATAATGGTCTACAGCTAAATAAATTCCACTTTTATGATCATCGTTCAGCCCTTGGCA
>NC_087209.1:77483610-77510902 GCF_015104395.2 Macrobrachium nipponense
TCTTATAGTATTTCAAGTTAACCTCGACAGAACAGTTAGGTTTGCAATCGCGAGTAAGAAAACTTTCCTCATGAAAAGTTCTCTCGTACGCCAGTATATATATATATATATATATATATATATATATATATATATATATATATATATATATATATATATAATATATATAATATATATATATAATATATTGTAACTAATAATTTCACGAGATTTATGGCTTCATCACTTCTTAACAGCAAAATCAACGTGGTATATTACATGTGAGGTTAAATCTTACTTGATGGAAGAAATGTTTCCACCCCACGCGAGAATATTGATGAAGATAAAAAGCAAATTATCTCTCGTTTAACTGTCAGATACAATGCGCAGATGTAGAGGCGATATATATATATATATATATATATATATATATAGTATATATATATACACATATAAATACAACACTAACACAAACAATATATATGTATAATATATATATATATATATATATATACATATATATATATATATACACACATATATATATATATATATATATATATATATATATATATATAATAGATATATAGAGAGAGAGAAGAGAGAGAGAGGAGAAAGTTGTCGTCTACTTTCCTTCCGGAGAACGCAAGAACAATGCCCCACTGAAATCAGACACAAACAAATTCGAACACCTTGGAGCCGACTTGACTTGGGATTCGATCCCAAGTTGTATTGCCTGGTGCCGGTGGTGGAAACTGGTTCTTCGATGCACACTGGAAGAGGAAAAAAAAAAACAACGAAAGAATACTGTTTCTTTCACTGAACATTTGTGTCAAGAGCACTAGACCTACTAGATTATCATTTTTTTATGACAGTAAAACTGTGTTAGCCAATACTCAATTTTTTTCAATTAATTTTCTAACCGATGTTATAGCTCTAATTGAAAGTTTATGGGTAGTACCATAACTTGCATTTGCAAAAAGAAAAAAGAAACATTAATAACGTAATTCACAGGCGTAAAATAACCCCCTGACTGCAGTACTTCAGAAAGAATGAAATGAGTTTACACGAATGTAAAAATCCCTCAGAGCATTAAAGATTTTATCAAGCTGTTTACTCACGGCACGTTTTTTCATTTTTTTTTTTCGATTACTATTATTATATTATTATTAAGTGACTTTCAGCTCTCCTAGGGCTGGCCAATTTTGATTTATTTATTTAATCTATTTATTTTTTATTTTTTTTGTTGACAACAATTATTTATTTCTAAACAAAACCCAAAGAACCTTATAAAGCCTTAACAGTAGCGGGTTTCTTCTGCATAAATTAGTTAAGGGAGTTTATGTCCCAAGAACGTTCTTTCGCGTTGTTAAATGGGGACACTGCATAGAACAATTTTCGTTTTCTTTGAATTATGTTCTTTGTGCTCTTAATTTATTGGTTGCTTGCGATGGATATGAAACATAAATTCATTTAGCAAATTTGAGCATTTAGATAGGGAGATTCAATTACTTCACTATTACGGTCTTGTCGATGCCATAGTGATCTGTGATTACGTATATTTGATAGAGTCATTAGATATATTTTTCATCATCAGGTTTTGTCATTTATAGAAGACGAAATCATTCAAAAAATGGTATTTATAAAGAGTATTAAAAATGAAAAGTATCTAATTTGACGATCATTCATAACAGGATGTACGCAAAAGCCGTACGCATATTATGTATCTATCTTGGATAAAATAAACGAAAAAAGAAATGCCTAATATAAAAAAAAAAACAAAATCATTACCAAATATCATAATTTACAGAAATAAAGCCGGTGTGAAATTTAATTATAATTACAATTGAAAATGTGACAGAAGTAAAATAAAATATCTATATAATGAGACAATAAAAAAGATTAGATCAAGACAAATGATTCCTGATGGACTTATTTATTTGGTAAAATAGATACATGGAATGCATGAAGCCCGCCCAAAGCAAGAAATTTAAAAGTGGGATGTATTTATCACATGGTTATGCACAGCAGAACCAGGTAGTTTGGTGGTTGTGCTATTTATACTACGTCTTGGCACCAGTGCGAAAGTCGATATGAACCTTTAGTGCAGCACTCCCTTTCTCCTAAAAAGTAATTTTAGGCAAGTGAACTGGAGGAGACAAACAGCAACTCATCACTTTCGGAAGGACGTGCATTAAAAGAAGGAAACTTCGAGTTATGAACTAACTTAATAACTTACTTCTTAGGCAGTACAAGTCGTCTGCTTTGAATGGATTCTCCATTCCCCAAGTGCCGTTCTCTAGGCACGTTATGACGACACTAGATTTTGCAAGTGGAAGTGCCTGTGGGCAAAAGATCTCTTTGTTATATTTTACCTCCCGGAAGGATTCAATACGTACAGCAGGACTCTCTCTCTATCTCTCTTCCTTCCTCGGACTTACTTATTTTTGCACATTTCTGCGAACCTCGGTATGCGTATAACGGGATTAAGTACCAAACACCGAGAAAAGCAAACTACTCTGGATATAGATGTGACGGCTCCACGATGTTTGCATGAAGTGGTCTTAAAACTGTTGATTCAGATAAAAATCCTGACTACAAACACAATAGTGCCGACATCCGATAACGCTACTTATGACGGTCATGCACAATCAGTTTGATCAGTTTTACTTGATATTACTCTTTGAGCGTGTAAGTATTTAATCTGATTCGGTAGTGTCACTGAAGAAAAAATCGGAAGCAGGTGAAATTTAACCTGTCATTAAGTACACTGTATTCCTATCTCAGTTAAACACGGTATTAGTTTAGTTAGGATCTGTCAATACCTGATTATTATATTTATAGTTGCTGGTTTCTTGATACTATTTTCTTTTCATCACCTGTAGACATTTGATATGAGAAGCCTTGCTTTGTAAGTTAATGGTCTTTTAGGATTATTTATATGAATTTTTAAATTAATGTAATCATTATAGCTGTGTAATAAATAATAATGAGTTTGTAATTATAATAAACATTAGAAAAAACACGGTAATCAAATTAAACTGATCTCTTTCTTCCCCCAAACCTCCTTGAATATCATAATAGGCCCTAATACATTAATACATCAAACGAAGTCCTCTGTTGTTGGGTGAAGATGCCGTACGACAGAAGACTAAAAAAAAAAAAAAAAGAATCAATAACGGTGCATAAGCCAGTTGGATACCTGAGCAAGAGCAACTTTTAACACAATTTTTGGCCCTATTTAAGAGCAGAGATCATCATCATGGCAAAAAAAAAAAAAAAAAAAAAAAAAAATAGAAAAAAAGGCACGAAAATTGTATGAAACATGACTTTAGTGCTACCGGAAGTATAAAAAAACATTAGTCAAAACAAAAAACTGTCAAGTCGCTTGGTTTCCTAGGACTGACTACTGAATTAAAATCTAAAGTTAGAATAATATTATGAAAGATTAAACCGATATATCGTGAGTTTATCATGATTTCTTTTATTAGATATTTTATTTACGTTCCATTGAAACTCACAAAACAATAGTTCAACTTTTTCGAGTTATATATTAATTAACCTATTACGTTTAAAAGAATTTTTGTCCTGAAATCTTACAAACTTGACGATACAAATTTACAAAAGCAATGTCCAGATTCCTCTGTAGTTAATACCAAAGATCGTCCAACTTTGCAAAGTAATCCTTTAAAAATTTAGTTTCAGTTTGCGGGCAAAGCTCTGAAAAGTATGTGTTGAAAGATGAGTCCACAGCTTATAGGGCTTTAGCGTAATTTTGAAGTTGAATTTGTCATTAATAATTTGGAAAAAGATTCAAAAGACCTTTTAACTGACAGGAAAATGTGTGTGGACAAATTTTAAGCAATATATAAATTGGTTGCGTATACAGATCTTCAAACTCCACAGCATGAAACCACACTAATACAGGAAAAAATCTCTCTCTCTCTCTCTCTCTCTCTCTCTCGAGCGCGTGCGTGTTAAGCTTCTAAATAATCCTTTCGGTAGTTCTTACAAGAGCTTTGTAATAAGCACTCTATTTTTGTTTATTTAGAAGAAAATGTGGTTTTAAAAATGAAAAACGACAGAGAATCTCAGAATGAAAATCGAAAAGAAAAAGTAAAAACAAAAACAATACTTGCCGCTGGAATGTAGTCCCTCGTCGCAGGTGTAAGTGAGCTCGGCGCCAAAGTCTCTTTGGGGGAATTCAGGGACGCTCATGTTAGGCCCACCACTTGGCAAAGGGTCTGTACAGCCTATAAATAGTTAAAAGTCAATCACTATTCTTTTCCATCGCAGTTATGTCGGTAACGTTGTTTGTTCTTATGATGAATAAGGTGATATTCAGTTGACGGAAGAATTACACTAGTACTAAAGAAAAGTGTGGACAAATTTATAAATTAATTGAAATGAAAAACGTGCATTTAATGAAAGAGGCGTTATCACAAATGAAAGCGAAGGACAGTTCCATCTGGTCATCAGTCTTCTTGACGTTCAAAGAAAAAAAAATAAAATAAAAAAATAATACAAAAAAAATTCATTCATAAAAAACAAAATAAAAATTCTCTTTGTGAGAAAGAGATCACTGGAAACGATGCAGATGTCTTTAACTCATCTCTGATCTCTGAAAAACATCGAGGCCTTTTAGAGGTGAAAACATCAGAAATTAGGAAGAAGACTTGCAATTTTATATGGTATACATTTGGTTGTGCAATGACACTTAACACCTGGTAATCTATTAACCACTTCGCTCCTCAAACTCCTTCAAACACAAATTTCAAAACTGGAGCGGGCTACGGCGCCCAAGTGGGTGGAGCTTAGAGCCCGAACGACCCGTCACCGTACATCTACGATTTTACGTATGCTTTACGTTACATTTACGGTTTACTGACGTAAGCTGTTCCCAACTAGCAATTTCCGCTCATGCGTGGGCGTGTGTGCGTTGATACGTGAATGTGTGACCTTAGCATAAATCTAAAACCAACAAAAGACGCAACAAATATCTCTTACCTGGATGACACCTTAGATCCCTTGGGTCTGGAAACCAACCCAAATCTGTACAATGAATCTCTTTGAACGTATTTGCATCGGCAGTGTCATTGAAGAAGAAACCCGAATTGCAGGTGAGATTTATTCTGTCACTAACCACGTAATCTGTATTCCTATCCCAGCTGGAGATTGCATTTGCGATGTTAGGATCATCAATGCACACTGGAAATGGAAGTTTAGGATCATCAATGCACACTGGAATGGAAGGGCAGCAATCAAATTAAAAACATAAAAGCACAAACCAGACCCACACATAAAAGCCAAGGGCAACCTACTGGCCAAAATAGTGCATCAGATTTCGTGAACGACATGGTAAAGC
This sequence comes from Macrobrachium nipponense, assembly GCF_015104395.2. Classification (NCBI taxonomy): domain Eukaryota; kingdom Metazoa; phylum Arthropoda; class Malacostraca; order Decapoda; family Palaemonidae; genus Macrobrachium; species Macrobrachium nipponense. Next base: position 77,488,955 of record NC_087209.1, read on the forward strand.
TCGGGAAGAGATTAAGTATGTTTTCAAAACAGCTGTCGTTTGTAGTACTTATTTACTAAAACTGAAATTCGACTATAACTGGCGACAATCTTCGTTTCTGGATCTAAGCCCATTTTTCTTGTGCGTATACGAATATACATGAAATCTGGCACACTGTTGACCAATAGGTTTCCGGATTATGATCGTGAAACTCTCAGACTCGATGACCGAGAATAATTCATCTTTCGCTCCAACTTCAGACATTCGAGTTACATAATTGCCTTCAGACATACCTATACGTAGGTACCGTTGTAAGTGACTTATGAGAAGCCTCACCGTTACAATCAGGAATGTCATCTGGCTGAAACGAGTAGGCTGGGGGTCCTGGATGTCCCTGGGAACGATTTGCGACACAGGTCGAGTTCATGGCGGTTACGCCATTCCCCATTGACATGAAGGGAGGGCAGATGTAGGTGACGGTCGAATTTAGCGCCAGGAAATTCGGAGAAGAGGTTACGATTGTCATGTTACCTCTCGAAAGCGGGATGCTTTCGTTCGAGCACACTGGGCAGGATTGTAGTCAATGAAAAAATAGAAGTATAAGTACAAACTGATTAAAGCATAAAGCATGCTACAATTTCAATGCATTATTTTGTTTTAACTTTAATGTTATTCATAGTGCTGAATTCTACAGTCCAGTCACCTTAGAACGTCTTACTGAAACCCAGAGAGGAGAAATCTTCACAGAGGGCCTTTAACCTTGCCCTTTCCTTTGGAAAATGGTTCGAGAAAGGTTTTGCAGTTCTGAATCAACATGTGGCTATGATAGGTACAGGAACACCCGCAATTTACCAACATATGAAATACCTGTATACTGAGTATTTCTCAAATATAATTTCAAGTTTTATTCCACGAGCACTTTGAAGTAGGATTTATAGAACGATAATGCGGCCAAGTTAGTTTCAGGGTCCTATTAGCCACTTCAGGGTCTTAATTTTATAATTTAGGGTTCACATAAAAAAAGGAGGTTTGACCGAAGGAAAACATTATTTTTGACCAAGGCAGACCTGGGTCACTCATGGAGGACTATTGCACCACCTGTACAGGTTGGTGCGACTCTCGAAATAAATAATTATCAAGAAGTCTAAATAGACCAAAAACGCCCAAAGGGCTCTCTCACAGGCTAAAAGCATGTATATAGAGAGAAGTGACTTTGAATTTCAGGTCTGCCTAATCAAAAACAACCATTCCAATGTCAAACCTCCCCACTACATGCAAGGAGAGCCGTTCCAAGAAAGAAAAGAAGAACAGCGCAATCCAACCATCAACGTTTTTCCACCCATCGTTACCATGTTCACTATTGAGTTAATATAGTGGTTATCGAATTGTGTGAAATGTAAAAGGAAAGAAAACCATGAAGGGTGGGGTCTGAGTGACCCAGGTCTGCCTTGGTCAAAAATAATGTTTTCCTTCGTCAAACCTCCTTTTTTGACCGAAGGGCAGACCTGGGTCACTCATGGAGTATTTACAAGAGTCATAAAAAAAGGGAAAAAAGGGGAATTTTTTATGACAAGGGAAAGAAGGGAAGGGAAAGGAAACAGCTGATGGAAGAGGATACACCTGAGGTAATATCATTGGAAATTTGAACTTAATGAGAACTATCATTATTACTATAAATTAAATATAAGTATTCTGAATCTTGACTCTGTTAAGAATTGAATAAATTAAATGCAGTAAACAAGTAGTTATTTACTCAAAAACCCTTAACCAAATCATAATCCACCACAAAACTCAAAAATTAATAAAGGCAGACCTAAAAAGATAGGTATCGGTACTAGAAAAAATGAGATAAAGTATACATATTATACTTAAGTAGAATACCAGGTATCCAGTTGACACCATGACATCAATCCCATTATGTTGTTAACACAGACATAAATTGTAATCTAAATATATATATAATAGAAATATGATATTGTTATTATACAATAAAGTTTCATACATACTTACCTGGCAGATATATACATAGCTAAGACTCCGTCGTCCCCGACAGAAATTCAAATTTCGCGGCACACGCTGCAGGTAGTCAGGTGATCTACCGTCCTGCCCCTGGGTGGCAGGATTAGGAACCATTCCTGTTTTCTATCATATTTTTCTCTTCCACCTGTCTCCTGCGGGGAGGCTGGGTGGGCCCTAATCGTATATATCTGCCAGGTAAGTATGTATTGAAACTTTTATTGTATTCATAAACAATATCATTTTTCATACAATCAAAACTTACCCTGGTCAAGGATATTAGACATAGCTGATTGGCACCCTTCGGTGGAGGGTAAGAGACAGCTACTATATGGAATAGACAGGTAAACAACATATGTTGTAGGTATAAATAAAACCTTGGTTCCTACCTGATAGGTGGTAGACTTCGTGGGTGTTTGCCCAGTAGTCTGATCACCTCAAGAAACTTTAGCGAGATATGTGATCTATGGCCAAGAGTTCTTGTGGGCCTGCCGAAGGGGTCTTATCCACTTACTCGGCAGAGCCTGAAAGGACTTTGTCAATGGGTGCTGATCCACTTATATGACAATACACCTTATGCAAGGAGCGCAACACCGATCCCGATCACCTGATCCTAACACGAGGGTTCGCGCTCAAATTGAAAGAGTTATCCCCACACTCCTTTCAAAAACCCCAATAATTTCACTAAGTTAAAAAACTTTAACTCAAAGTTAAGGATCAGTGTCGCTCCTTATCCCAGTAACGTATCCGAGCACGTATAAACCAAAAGAGAAGATCTCTCGTAGGTTAAACTTGACATCCTTTGTGTAATGAGAAGTCAACACAGAGTTGCCTCTACCGTACAACACAGCTAATATGTCTTATATGACATATTGTTATGTAAAGAACAAATATTGCAAAAAGCGCGCACTTTCCTGCGCTTTTAATTCTCAGCTGTTTGAAGGAATCAAGTCACTATGAAGTGCTTAGGAGATCTCCATGTTTCAAAGAGACCAGGGCTTTCTTGAAATGGATCTCACCCGACTGAAGCCTGAAGCCTGGCAGGAACCTCGCGCCTGGCTGGTGCTTCGCTCTTGGTTGGCGCCTAGCGCTTGTCTGGTACCTTTCGCTTGACTGGCGCCTCGCATCTGGATGACGCTTCGCGTCTTAGCTGGAGATTCGCGCCTAGAGCCTGGCTTGCGCCTGGCTGGCTGCTCGCGCTTGCCTGGCGCCTCGCGCCTGCCTGGAGCTTCGCGCCTGGCTGGCGTCTAGCTCCTGGTTGGAGTGGCGCCTTGCGCCTGCCTGGAGCTTCGCGGCGGCTGGCAACCTCGCGCCTGGCCTGGCGTCTCGCGCCAGGTTGGCGCTTTTTGTGCCTGCCTGGCGCTCGCGCCTGGCTGGCGTCTCGCGCCAGGTTGGCGCTTTGTGCCTGCCTGCGCCTTGCGCCTGCCTGAGTTCTCGCCTGGCTGGCGTCTCGCGCCCGGTTGGAGTGGCGCCTTGCGCTGCCTGGAGCTTCGCCGCTGGCTGGTACCTCGCGCCTGCCTGGCGCCTCGCTCTTCCTGGCCGCCTCGCGCCTGGGTGGCTCCTCCCCACTTGCCGGAGCTTCGAGCTTGGTAGAGTCTCGAGGATGTCTGGCAATGTCCACATCGGACACTCTTATCTGTCCTATATGTTCGCATCTAGCACATCTGTGTCAGGTTGTAGGCCCGGTCTTTCTCCTCATCAGACCAATGACAGTGTTCTTGGCGGGGCTGTCTGCAGGTTTCTTTTTCTTCCTTACTGACTGTGTCAGAAGGTCTTGAGTCGCCTTCTCAGTTAATGAACGAGAAATGTCCTTCACTACTGAGAAGGGAACAAAAAGTCAGACAAAGGCGAGTACAGAAGCGCTGCCCTCTGAGCGTGGGAGACCGCTTTGGTTAAAAAGACACTATATACTGTCCTCTTTTTAAGAAGACCTGCTCCAAACAAAGAGGAGATCTCAACCGAGCCATCCTGAACCGCTTTGTCTATACAAGACAAAATACACAGAAGGACTTCTGGTTCGAGTCCTTCAGAATCATGGGCTTTCTTGGACATCACCCCAAGGACCAATCTAAGAAGTTGAAAACTTCCAATACCTGAAAGAGTCCCTTGAGGAGATGGTCCAGTTCTGAAATGCCCCAAGTTATACGGGCAGAGTTCACACCTTGTCTACGTGAAGCGTCAACTAAGGTCGAAAAGTCCGCTTCTGACGTAGACGGAAGAGAAATACCCATATTCTCTCCCGTCTGATATCAAATGCCTCTTTACCAGCTAGTCTCGCTGGAGGCATGCAGAAGACCGTTCTAACTAACTCCTTCTTCAACTTCATCCAAGAGTCTAAAGACTGAAGAGCCCTCTTCATCGAAATGGCGGGCTTCATTCTAAGAAAAAACGAAGATTCTTCGTCTTTGCACTCGAGAAAAGAGGAGCGCGAGAAGGAGAGAGGCAGGAGTCAAGTCGTCTCCATACTCTCTAGAAGCAAGGCTGTCAAAACATTATAGTTCGACAGTCCTTCTCTTCCTTGATACTCCTCCTCCGAGTTTACTTCTAACTCGGGGTCTAGATGAGTCTCCGTCTGCTAATTCAGTACGTCTTTCCTCTGGAGGAGACAAACTCCTAATAGGAGAGGGGCTAAGGGAATGATATTCCTTCCTCTTCCCCGCTTTAATAGTCCTGGAAGGCGCAACAGCCCAGGCTTCTCTCCATAAATGGATGACGCTTCCCGCTTGGATGACGCTTCTAGTAGCCAAGCGTCCTGGCTGACGCTCCCGTTTGTGTGCTGGATGACGTCTGGATGACTTGCCTCGAGCCTGGAAGACGCTTCGCTCTCAAAAGGCGTCCTAAATGGCGCCAAAATTTTGGTTGGAGCCTCGCGTCTAAAAAGCAGCTTTAAATGACTATTTCATGTCTTGACGACGTCTCACGTCTCTCTGGCGTTACGTGTCTTCCGCAAGATTCTCCCGATCTCGCTCTCGAAACCGAAGCCTCTGCGATATGTTTGGAAGCTTCACGTCTGCATGACGCCTCTCGCTTCGCAGGGGAGAGAGGACGAGACTTCTTGATTGGAAGCGCAACGTCCTTCCTACGAGGCGCTAACACTCCCACCAAAGAGGCCAGTTGCTCTTGTACTGGCAAAGAATAATCTTCCTTGAAGCTTTCCCCACATCTTCAATCGGGGGAGAAGTAGGAAAAGGAAGCAGTCTATAGGAAGCCTGTTCGTCTTCTCACAACTCTTTCCAATAAATGTTAAACATGTTAACAGTTATTATCGTTGATCGAGAAGGATCTCTTTGTTAACGCGAATAGGAGCGAAAAAAGAGATTCTCGATGCTCTATGCGATATGAGAGTGTCGTGGAACTGGCCTAAGTGATTAAATGATGGTAACGAAATCAGGAACGAATCTTGCCGTTACCGAGCTTGGTGTCCGAGAGTCTACTGGACTCCTAGGTTAATAACTCGCTAAAACGAGAAAATCTTGGATGGTGCTCTTGGCTCACTGCGCCAGGCTGGCGCTTCTGGAGCATTGCGCTAGGTTGGTACTTCTGGCGCGTTGCGCCACGACGGCGCTTTTTTTCTTCTAATTCTTTTTTATGTTATGTTGCCAGAACACCTGTGCCTTTATGGTACCCGACATCCTTTCACATGTTAATTCCGTTCTAGTAGGAAAAAACTTTATACACGTAGTATAGTCCATTCAGGGAAACAAGTTCTGCCCCAAAGAGAATGTTTCCCATCCGACTCATCCATCTTCTTCTGAGCAGGTATCCTAATAAGCTATGCTTTCGTAAGCCTGAGAGCATTACATAATATAATGTTCTGCTGCGATAGAATCCTTTAATAATGTTACCTACGGTAAACCGCATTGAAAGGTTGTACTATCTCTCTTATTGAAAGCTTCTTAGCAAAAGGCATACAATATTTATTTATGTTAGCTTAACTATCCCCTCAATCCGAGGTTAAGACCGCGATTGTAGGGGAGAGATACGGAAAGTTATTCCATCCCGCAGGAGAGAGAGATTCGCCGACCGCTCATGACTGACACCTACATGGTACTGACAGTAACTGGCATAGCGTACTGCGTTGGTCTCAGGCTCTCAGCGAAAGCAAAGAGTCCCGCTTACTCTTCCAGAGTTGCCAGCTACTCCAATTAATAAAGGAATTTAATAAAATTATTATCGAACTTCAGGAAGTTCTTATTAAAGCATATTTAAGCGAAACAAGACTTCGATAAATCTAGAAGCTAAGTAGGTGTAGTCCTTAACAATCCCTTTAAGCGTAGTCCTTCCTAGGAGAGACGTAAGAAGGATACTTGTAATTGAGTTGCACAGAAAAGAATTAAAACTACGGTATGTGTTATGAATTGACCGTATCGTATTCTTTCATACAGCAGAAACTCTACTACCTTCTGACTCATCTTCGTTCTTTTTGTTAATAGAACGATGAAAGAGTACCCAACACATATCATATATATATACATATATATATATATATATATATATATATATATATTATATATATATATATAATATATATATATATATATATATATATTACATACATATACAATATACATACATATACATACTTATACATAATATATATCCTTAAGAACGAAGTTAATCAAGGAACTCTTTAAATCTTCGTGATTTCTTCATAAATCGCGGAAGAGACAGAATTCCTGTTCATCACTAGGGTTTACGGAAGGAAGTAGATATTTTTCTATCCGCCATCATACCCAAACATCGATGAGATCTTATTAAGAAAAAACTCCCAAAGCTCTTGCTCCTCAAAACGAGGGAAGAGCATGGATGAAGGAGAGAGTCCGCATTGAGAGGAACTGCCTAACAAAGGAGTCTTCTGAATAATGAAAAGGGGCTTCTCTTAATATCAGAATCCTTCTGACAAAAGCAACGGCCGCCTGTGCGACATCTTGCACCTTTGCAGGGGAAAGTGTTCAAGTTAAAAAATTCAAAGAGGAGTCTCGCGACTGACCTCTTCTCTAATGAAGATTTTTGAAATCTTCTGACGCCTGGCGTCTGGATCCTTGCGCCTAGCGCCTAGCGTCTGGATAGTTCCGCGCAGCCTGGAATGTTCCGCACGCTAGAAAGGAGACTCGCTCTTGAACGTTCCGCTTGCGTGGAAGGTCCCGTGCGCCCTAATAGATCCGAGCGCCTCTAGTCTTGTTATACGAGCTCTTGCCAGAAAACGTTCAATGGAAGCATCCTTCTTATTGCCATTCTACTATAAGGCTCTTAGTTAAGCCGTCTGTTTTCTCTTTGAAGGCGCCATGCGCCAAGAAAAAGTTCTGGAACGCGGCTCGCACTCAGTTGCTGGAACGCGGCTCGCGTTTATCTGTATGAACGAGCTCGCGCTAGTCTGTTGGAACGCGGCTCGCGCTAGTCTGTTGGAACGCGGCTCGCTGCTGGCTGTTGGAACGTGGCTCGCGCTAGCTTGCTGGCTGGCTCTCGCCTCTCGCTCAGTGAGTCAGTGTTCTCTTATTCAGAGAACGAGCCAGATCGTCCGAACTTCTAACATGTACATTCTTCGTCTTTTCGGATGTAAGATGAAGAAACGGAAGAACAGACGCACTTTTTAAAGGCTGCCTTTGCAATGGCTATCCCTGGCAGTCGGGGGTGACGTTTTACAGATCCTGCCGAGGGAACTGCACGATCGGTGGGGATTCTCCATAACCTCCGTGAAGGCTTTCGACTTTCCTTCTCCTCTGGGCTTGTGAGTTTGGAAGAGGTCTAGGCCTGAGAGCGAGGACAGAGCCGATCGAACGCACCCTCTACTAATTAGGACGCCTTTCCAATGGCGAACTTGGCAGTCTGGGACGTTCTACAGATCCTGCCGAGGGGACGCCTGATCGGTGGGGATTCTCCATAACCTCCGTAAGGCTTTCGACTTTCCTTCACTCAGGGTATGTGAGCTTGGAAGAGGTCTAGGCCTGGGAGCGAAACAGAGCCGAACAGAACGCACCCTCCACTGCACTAACAGTAAAAAAAACACTTCTTACCTTTCAATAGCTCGTATTTTGAGCTACATTCCTTTGTCTTCAAAATTGCAATATGAATTTGAAGATTCTGTAAGTAAGAAGGAGATGAGGATACCACACTACTAGTAATGTTAATGCTCTAACTGCTCGTTAGTACGAGAGCTATATAAACTTTTAAAGGAAGCGTAACTATTCTTTCCTTACATCGTCAAGAAGGAAGTTAGCTCAATCAATTCTAACATTTACTACACGTTATTATGAATAAATATTAAAATTTTCCTTCTTGCAAACTGTGTGATTGTCTACCGAAAAGTTCGGTAGTTACACGTAAACAATTCTTCGAAATTTTCGAGCCAAAGTTATCAAACAAATTAATATGCGTATGCCGAACCAAAGATCCAGTACTTCCCTGCAAAAGATAGCCCAGAAGATCGATGGCGATGAAATCCAAAAATCAAGTCAGGAGGAACTGCAAACGTTGTTTACATTCCAAGCGACAGAAAAAAATATGATAGAAAACAGGAATGGTTCCTAATCCTGCCACCCAGGGCAGGACGGTAGATCACCTGACCTACCTGCAGCGTGTGCCGCGAAATTTGAATTTCTGTCGGGGACGACGGAGTCTTAGCTATGTATATATCTGACAGGTAAGTTGATTGTATGAAAATATATTTAGACAATATGAAAATAGTACCTTATGTACAAATAGATAACAAATGACGTATATAAAAAACAAATTAATTAAATTTGTGAAGATATGCTTCCAGATTCAGAACCCAGCACGATAAAAGACGAGGAAGTAATAGACATCTCCTTCAAATAATGTTTCTGAAAACGTTTATAGAAGACCATCCAACAAGATCACAAATTCTTTTGCTATTCATACCTTTAGGAAAGCAAAAGAAGTTTACGACTTCTCAAATCGTGAGTTCTGGGAAAGGACCTGGATCAGCCCAACGAATAAATTGACGCATAAATAGTCTCAACTTATTAATTGATATGTCAGAAAGGTTTTCTGGGTGTACAAAAAAATTTTTCACAAATTTTGTATTGCAAGTCTAAACAAGGTACTTCTCCAACTTATGCACCGGACATAAAGGATGGCGACCTCCTTAATCATCCTTAAGTCTAGTGATAAAAATCAGTTCACGTCTAGAATTAGGACGTTTCATTCTTGGCCAAAAACATTTTGGATCAGGAAACAGTCTGACCCTCTCTGAAGAAAAATCAAGAAATTCATATGAGCTCAGTAGTAAATGAGATTAGAAACAATGTAATGTATAAACTATCTTTAACACAAGGGTTTCTCTTGGAACCTTGAAGACAATGCAAAGTTTAAAAACCTTATCTGAAGAAACAAAGAAACTTTGTACCAAGGAAATCATGGGTTTGATGTTAAAAAAAGGGCTTTCATAAAAATTCTGGAAATGTATGAACCGATACATCAATGTTCAAAGCAAGTTAAGAGGATCAGATAATGCAGACTTATAAGTTGAAATTGTGGTAGGAGATAAATGTCTGTCATTAAAAAGATTTCTCAGGAATGCTACAATAGTTTCCACTGAAATCTTACTAATATGATTAGATCTAATAAAATGACAAAAGAGTTCCACACAGACTGATATTGTCTATTGGTAAGAAGTTCTTAAGGATTTAAATAAAATTCTTGCTGACCTCACTAGAGTATAACTTATGAATCTTAATCATAAACTCCAGCAAGCTATTTGGAGGAAAATCTTTGAGGCACAAAAGCAACGATTCCTCCCAACTAGTTGCGAGAGTACTGGATTCAGGATTATGAGTCTTTTCTTTTTGCCCTTGCTGGCAATAGAGGGAACCATGGCTGGGCAGTCCACAATGGGGCGATCAGCTTTGCTTTTCCTCTGAAGTTTTCCAAATAACTGAGCACTCTGAGGATCATCTTTGTTGGAAGGAAAAACAGGTTAAATTACTTGCCACCTGTTCCAGTCCCATGTGAGGGTTTGGGTCGATCTCTGCTAGGAGGTCGATCACTGGAGAAACGAAGTGAGGTAACTGGGAATTCTCTCTCGTGCAAAAGATCTAATTGGGGGCATCTCCAACTGGGAGACAAACATAGTGGAAGGATGTCTCATCCAGAGACCACTCCGATGGTATTGGATGGCTTCTGGGATAAACGCATCTGAAATAACATCTTTCTCAACCCCTGCCACGTGAAACGCTGTCATTGTTAGGTTTCTCCTCTGAAGAAAACCTCAGAATAGAGTGTCCACTCACTAAGAGGCTTTGATTTCCCGGACCCCTTCCTGTTCAGACAGGCCACTGCTGTTGCGCTGTCTGAGTGTAATCTGAAGTGGATCCCTGGCTGGAGATTCAGCTTCTTGATGGCAATATACACGACGGGTATCTCTAAAATATTTATATGCAAGTTGAGAGAGGATGAGACCATGCACCCTGAAACATCTGCCCTGCGGATGTGTGAATCCCCTAGCCTGTCTGGGAGGTATCTGTGTACACATCCAGACTGGGTGGAGGTGGACAGAAGGAATCACTGCCGAGAAAATCTCTGGATGCATCCATCTTTCTAAAGCCTTCTTTGATGAAAAGGAGGGAATGGACCATAACTGATTCCTTTGCTTTCTGTTGGTCTTCGTGATTAAAAAGTGATTCTGGGCCCTTTTAAAATGGCTTTGCCCACAGGGTCGACTATTGATGCAAATTGGAGCCTCCCCAACATCTGCTCCACTTGCCGACAAAACACTGATGTTTGCTTCAAAAATAACGAAAGGGTCCGAGATAGAGACATGACCTTGTCTCTCAGCAGATACAGGGTACCAGAAGTGGTGTCCCAACCACCCCCAGCCACTGAAAGTCTGTCCCGGAGTTAATCTTGATTTCTTCATGTCGATAAGAAAAAACCCCAACTCAGACAGGGTCTGTAAAACAATCCTTGTTGCCTTTAAACTACTCACTCCCGAATTCGCCCATATCAGCCAGTCGTCCAGGTATATCAATACCTGGATACCTTTCTGCCCGAGTTCCCTCAGAATTGGACAGCAGATCTTCGTGAATACTCTTGGAGCGATGTTGAGCTTTGAAACGAAACTTCTTCCCTTCTAGACTGAATCCGAGGAACTTCCTGTAATATGGGTGTATCGGAAATTCAGAATATACCTATAGACGTCTTTCAAGTCGATGGAGGTGGCAAAAACTCCTACTGGCAACAACGATCTTACGTCTTGCAAAGTTGTCATTCTGAAGGTCGGACATTGTATTGATTGTTGAGGGTTGACAGGTCAAGATGATCCGTCTTTTGTTGTATCTTTCTCGGGACTGAAAATAAGGGGCCCTGAAAGAGGAGGGAGGTCGTCTCCTCTATTGCCCGATTTTCATCATGTATGAAACAAATTCTTTGAATTGTGGATTGAAGCCTGAAAGAATGAACGGAAGTGTGATGGAGAACTGCACCACTCCCACCTCAGCCCCTTTATGATTGGAAGACCCTGAATCTCTTGTACAATATTGATGAAAGTATTAGTCTCTCCTGCCAACCCTCAAATTCTAAAAAGATTTACCCCTCCCCTGGAAGACTGGTTACATCTAGGGGTGCCTGGATACATCATACCTCTGCCCCGAGGTTACATTTTCCACGACCTCTTGAGGTACCTCGGGGACATCTGTTAGAAGATGAAGAAGTGTACTGATTCTGGAAATTCCTTCTGAAGTTACTCAAGGTTTTGTGAGAAAGGGCGCTTCATAGCAGGATTCCTAAAACCAAGCATGGTCAGCATTGACTTGGCCTGATGAACAGCTTGGGTGACTACTCCTTGCCAGGCGTCCTCATGAGAGAGGTTCTTTGAAAGCGGATCTGGACTGAGGAACTTTAAAACCAGAGTATTTTTCATAAAACAGCCCGGAAGTGCGAGCTTCCTCAATTCATATTTCTTTCTAGCGAAGAGGTTGTAGGCTGTCTACCATGGCTGTAAGGGCATCTTCAACAAAGCATAGAGCTGAAGAGTTAGGATCCTCTTTAGGGGTCTGTCTGGTTGGTACTTCCATTAGTTCCTCGTTGGACGAGTTGATTCTCGGCTCTGCTAACGCTAAATCAGAGAAATTTATTTCTGGTAATAGAAATTAATTTCAAGATATAATGTGGTTCGGATCCAACAATAAGTTGTAGGACCCGTTGCTAGGTGACCAACTGGTTCCTAGCCACGTAAAAATATCTTATCCTTCGGGACCAGCCCTAGGGGAACTGTTAATCAGCGCAGTATTCTGGTAAAACTAGGATATACTAACTTTAGTACTTCCACTGCGATGGTCATGTTCAATGAGCTGAGGAAGTTCTGATGTGCACCTAGCTCGTCTTGAACAGCATTCTTAGGAAGCGGCTGCAATCTGTCAGAATTGAACAAGACGGCCGGTTCCATGAGAACAAAATTCTCCCCTCTGCAAATGTCGTTAATGTATTCCGTAGATGTTTATGGGAGAAATGGGGTGGAGTCTTCTTCCCAGGTTAATCCCTATCGGGGTCGCTGTTTTAATGAATCTATTCCATCTACCTCTGTCCTGTGTCATTTCCTCCCGTACTAGAGTAGGGGACGAAATTCTTAGATGCACGACTACTGCCCTTTCCCCCTTCGAATCTGGAGGATGGAAGGGGCTGTCGTTCCATTCTGATATAGCAGCAGGATCGGGTGTAAGACGATCAAAAAGGGCCTCATAAGCCTGACGGACTGGGATGATGCCCATTGTTTCTTGGAGGAGCCACGTCTCTGAACCTGTGCCTCCTGAGAGTTTCTAATTAATGAAATATTCTTCTGGATAGAGGTGGCGTCAGACGAGGAATCATAGTGAGATTCTTAAAGGGATGTTCCTCTAGAGTAACAATCCTCTGTTGCATATCCCTAATTGCTCCAAGGATAATCTCCAAGGTATCCTGAGAATTAGCCAGAGAGGGCGGCGCCCCTGAGGCGGAAGGGGCTAACTGGGACCAGGAGGCGACTGTGTAAGGGCGGCAGAGGCAATACATTCTTCTTGAGTCACTGCTGAAGAGATGGGGTCTTTGGACGAGCCACCCTTCATAGAACCGTGGGAAGAAGCTGCAGAGGATTGGATGTCGACTTCCCCTGAAAGTGTGAATCCACGAGATCTAGATTGGCGCTAGATGCCGAGTATGACTTCTTTGGCAGGGCGGCGGCAAACTTAGAAACTTATCATGTATAGGAGGTTCTTTAAAGGCAAAGCAGGAGAAGGCTTAGAAATTACAGTTGTTGAGATTCCAGTATCGCATCGGGCAGGTTCCGAGATGCATCAACTTCAAGAACCACCTCACGGCAGAGAAGAAGCCCTTGAGGAAGCCACATCCTGTGCAATTGCAGATAAAGACTCCTCTTCTTGGTCGTCCATTATCTGCTATAGACACGCGTCAAAGGAAAGTCTTCAGGAATAGTTCAGGTAAACAAGACTAAACCTAAAAAATCAACATTTTGAGCAAAAAAAAAAAAAAAATAAAAAAAAAAAAAAAAAAAATAAATAAATAAATAATAATAATAATAATAATAACTTACCGACCCTGATTGAGATCCAGCAGGAAGAGTCAAATCCAGGCGCAGTATGTGTCTTAAATTCTGATGAAAACATCATGAACAGTTTTTTTCCCAAAACTCATAAATTCAGGCAGTAAGCGCCTTAAAGGCGATGATGGCGTCTTCGGTTTGGGCCAAACTACGGGCCTTGTCCCATAGTCCATCACAGTTGCCACAAATTGCTCCATGCACGAGTCGTGGGTTATGTCCTCTGTTGCGTGATTGCATTCACAGCAGGGCATTCTGGAAGAAGGATTTCCTATTGAGTTTAAATCATCAAAAAATCCTTTGCCGCCCAAGGGTGGCATCCCACTTTAGGGCGGGCACAGCTTAAGGCGGCAACGCAGCAACAGCATTATTGCAATTATAGCCCCGCTGCCGCAACCGCAGCAAAATGTAACTAGGGCAATCTAGAGCTGCTATGGAAAGGGGGAGGGGGGGCGGCAGGGATATGTAATCAAGGTATTCAATCCCTTCAAAGTCCTGCCGCTGCAATCGCTGCAACTGCAGCAAAATGCATTCAGTATAATCCTGCAGCTACTATGAAAAAAGGGGCGGGGGCGGCAGGTAAGGCTGATAAATGGGTACTAAAGCAATATAAACTGTAGAAAGGGAATGAATAAAAAACATAAAAGAAAAACAAAAATATACACACTAGGCGTCATTAACGCCAACGTGGCTGACATTAGCAATCTGAATGTCTGCCGCGTTGCTGAAAACCATTCATGAAATAGTAATAGTATGCCGCTCAAGTAAATACACCCTCAAATCAAAGGAAGCGGTCCTGTCACCTTCATCCACCTATCCTGAACAGATACCTGGTTCAGGATAGAAGAGGTATATCACCAACGCGGCAGACATTAGCAATCTGAATATCTGCCGCGTGCTAAAAACCATTCATGAAATAGTATGCTGCTCAAGTAAATACACCCTCAACTCGAAGGAGCGGTCCTGCTGCCTTCTTCCACCTATCCTGAACAGATACCTGGTTCAGGATAGATCAGGTATCGCCAACGCGGCTGGCATTAGCAATCTGAATGTCTGCCGCGTTACTAAAAACCATTCATAAAATAGTATGCCGCTCAAGTAAGTAAGTACACCTTCAACTCGAAGGAAGCGGTCCTGCCGCCTTCATCCACCTATCCTGAACAGATACTTGGTTCAGGATAGAAGAGGAATCGCCAACGCGGCAGACATTAGCAATCTGAATGTCTGCCGCGTTGCTAAAAACCAATCATGAAATGGTATGCCGCTCAAGTAAATACACCCTTAATTCAAAAGGAAGCGGTCCTGCCGCCTTCTTCCACCTATCCTGAACAGATACCTGGTTCAGGATAGAAGAGGTATATCATACTGCACCCTCCGTGAGACAGCGCTGCCGCGAAGGACGAGATAACTCACGGGGGTTCTCCTACTCACCATAAAAAGGCTGATAGGGGGAGAACCAACGGTACCCCAAACACCCCTGGCCGAAGACCGAGAGGGGAGGGCTACCAGCTGGGGAGCACACCTCAAGGAAGGGGAGGGCGGGGTGGGGGGAGGATGGTACCTAACCATAGCCTACCCTCTCATGAAGGGATAAAAAACACATCCCGCAAAGTTATTTACACACACACATATATCAAAACTGACCCTAGGTCAGTCTAGAAAAGGTAAAACATGAATAAAAAACACACAACAAATAATATTAAAGCTAGGCTAACTTATTTAGAACATAGGAATATAAGCGAACCCCCTAGTTCATTATGACTGACAACAAATATGGCCGTCGCTTTGGTCAGGATGAGTACACAGTCTTGACAATCCCATTAACAACGAAATACGTATGTATTTGGCAAAAGGAAAACACCAAAATGAACTATGGGCTAAAAGGAATGATTAATGATAAAAACTCACATTAGGATGAGGATAATAATCCCAAAATACGGAAATAAATGAGAGTCACACAAAAGGTAAACACCTGTCAAGGCGAAATAGGTGAACATGGTAACGATGGGTGGAAACAGTTGATGGTTGGATTGCGCTGTTCTTCTTCTTTCTTGGAACGGCTCTCCTTGCATGTAGTGGGGAGGTTTGACATTGGAATGGTTGTTTTTGATTAGGCAGACATGAAATTCAAAGTCACTTCTCTCTATATACATGCTTTTAGCCTGTGAGAGAGCCCTTTGGGCGTTTTTGGTCTATTTAGACTTCTTGATAATTATTTCGAGAGTCGCACCAACCTGTACAGGTGGTGAATAGTAGTCCTCCATGAGTGACCCAGGTCTGCCCTTCGGTCAAAAAATAACCAGAGCTAGTTCAAAACAAGAGCTAGACCACATCGATAAGATTTATCCTTACTTCTACGCAATTTTATAAACAGGATTGCTTAGTAAACTTATCAGAATATATCGAAGGGGCAGGACGGAAACGTATTCGAAAAGTTACTGGAGAGAGAGAGAGAGAGAGAGAGAGAGAGAGAGAGAGAGAGAGAGAGAGAGAGAGAGAGAGAGAGAGAGACTTACCTGTCAAGATATCACAGTTGAAAAGATCGTAATAACGCTCGGAGACCCAGCCACCAACTGCCCTCGACACTTGACTTGCAGTTGTGTTAAAGTGACACTCCCATTCATGAAGTATCCAGGGTAACACCTACGGATAAGGTTTGGTAATTCTTTAGCTGCTGTTGTGGCTTGTGGTTAAGTTAATGTATTCCCTGTCTTAGTCCGTATAGTTTTTTATTCGTTATTTGCCATGAAGATTGAATGGACGTGGAAGTCCAACGACCGTGTGAGGACCAGAGATTAAGACAGGTAGCTGGGTACTGATAATTTATTTACAGACAATCTGGGTTGACATAGACAGGTGCGGACGGATATGTAGTGCAGTCTCGCACCGCAAACAGAAATGACTCCGAGACGGTAAATTTGTGTTTTCTTACAGGACATTCATTTAGATATAATAAAGCATACATATAATTGGAATTGCAAGTGTTATACATCAGCGAAAAGGCCGCGGAACGCTCTATCGGATGGAAGTTAACGGACAAAGCGACTTGATGATTGGTTACGATAAAAATAGGGAAAAAGTGTTGTCCTTACAAGTACTCCCCCCCAAGACAATGATTATGGAGTAATTATTGGATGACAAATTACATGACAATTTGGAGGCAGGGGGCGACCCCGTGTCGTTGTGGCACTTGATGTGGGGCGTCCTCGAGTATAGTCCTTCGGTTTTGCTGATCGACAGGATGCCTACCCCTGGCGGTAGCCTGGGGGGTTCTACTGTATGCCGGGGACGGGATGCCTCCCCTGAGGTTGATCCTCGGGGGGTTCGACCGTCTTTCGAGGGCGGCCGCGGCTACGGCTAGGAGGTTTGGCTGACTTCTTTGTACTTCGGGTAGTCACTCGCGGAAGCGAGCTGGCCGGCGGAGGACTGCAGGCGGCGGCGTCAGAAGGGTGAGCAGGTTCACAGGTGTAGCATCGACGTCAGGAAGGCCGAGCGAGCCCCAGGAATAACGGCAGGGTTTGAAGAGGCCCACAGGCAGCGACGTCAGGGGGCCGAGCAGGCCCACGTGTGCGGCCGCGACGTCGGGTGGGTAAAGCACGTCCCTGGCTTATGGCAGCAGTGTCGGCAGGCAGGGGAAGCCCACAGGCAGCGACGTCGGGTGGGTAAAGCACGTCCCTGGCTTATAGCAGCAGTGTCGGCAGGCAGGGGAAGCCCACAGGCAGCGACGTCGGGTGGGTAAAGCACGTCCCTGGCTTATAGCAGCGGCGCCGGCAGGCAGGGGCTTTCATCTGGGGACTCGCAGGTGCGGCAATGGCGCCGGGGGAAAAACCGAGGAGGCCCGCAGTTGCGGCGGGTCGAGAAGATATCTGGTGTCCCCCAGGTGAGACAAAGGAGGCCGCGAGGTCGGATGGATGTTTCTGGACCGCCGCCTGACTTTTGTGTTGGGTGACCAGCACCCAGCTACCCGTCCTCGAAATAAACGCCAAAACACGCTGGAAGCAGTGCCGTGATTAGTCCGTTAATGGCGTTGGTCGTCCTCGCAGTGGAGTTTTCAGAGACCTAAACTGTGGCGCCGTATTGAGTCCGTTAAAGGTTCTCTGAAGGTGAGCGGCCGTATTTAGTCCGTTAAAGGCTGGGCCTAAACCGCTTGTGTCACCAACTCCGGGAGGTCACCAGTTGTGAGGACCAGAGATTAAGACAGGTAGCTGGGTACTGATAATTTATTTACGTTGTTGTTGTTTAAGATTAAGCTGGCCTTGTGCCAGCACGGGCTCTTGCTCACAGAGCAGCCCGTAATTTTATTTACAGACAATCTGGGTTGACATAGACAGGTGCGGACGGATATGTAGTGCAGTCTCGCACCGCAAACAGAAATGACTCCGAGACGGTAAATTTGTGTTTTCTTACAGACATTCATTTAGATATAATAAAGCATACATATAATGGAATTGCAAGTGTTATACATCAGCGAAAAGGCCGCGGAACGCTCTATCGGATGGAAGTAAGGATAAGCGACTTGATGATTGGTTACGATAAAAATAGGGAAAAAGTGTTGTCCTTACAACCGTGTTGCTGAAATTTGGGGTAGGGGCAGCAAGTTTAAGAGAAGTCTGAATTGTTATTTATATAATTTTCGTGAAGGAGAAGTGGTGGTTGCGCCAGGTTAGCTTAATATCCGAAGTAGGTAAACTTTAGTAAAATGCGGTTTCCTAATAGGAATATCCAAGTATATCAATGGGCGAGAGGGAAAGGTGAAAAAACAGCTGGCTAAATATGCGAGAGAAGTAGTCTGAGAAATATCTGATTCATTCTTAGTTGAAGTTGGGGTGAAAATACGAGAGTAGTTTCACTTGAAGAGGAAAGGCTCTGAATATGAGAATGTATATAATAGAGACTAACGAATTTAGTAAAAAGAATTAAAACGTAGAATAATGGTAAGAGATTAAAAATGTCAGCCAGGACCTAACAGGGGGGCCTTACAAATAGAAGGATCAGGGCCAACGAGGAATGTTTACAGGTACTAGACTTAAGGGAAGGATGAATGAATGTCTACGACAGTGAAAGCTGGGTTTGGGTGAAAATGAAAGTAAGGCTGTTTGAAGTGAAAAAGGAGGAGAGCCAACGAATGCGAGGATTTCTTTCGGGGAAAAGTTGCAAAGACAGAGAGAGAGATAGATGGGTGGGGTGGGGGGGGGGGGGGCGCAATGGGCTAATAGATCTTGGAATAAGAATACAATTGAAGAGACTTTGCCGGAAGGGGTTGCAGGTCTGTGTCGATGAAGCAGGCATTTTGAAGGGTTGCAGAGTGAAGACGATAGGAGAGAGGCAGAAGTAAACGGTGCAGGAGCTGACGGGTCTAATGCAAATCAGTTACTGATCATTGGAATGATTGGTGAGTATGCAAGGAAACTCTCCTTTGAAAATTTAATTGGGCTTACTTTGTAGTTTACTTTTTATTCTTATACAGAGAAACACTTTCACACACCTGTAGGTAATGAGTGCTTTTAAATGCGTGGCACCGTTCCACACTCGGATCATATTTTCAGAAGCTGGAGGAGCGTTAGGCACACACTCTAGACATTTTGAAAGATCATATCATTAGTATGGCATACTGAAAATCTATTGTAAGATTATATATATACATACATACATATACATATATATATATATATATATATATATAATATATCATATATATATATAAATAAAGGTTTTACCAAGAAGGAAACAATGAAAAAGCGAGATAGCCGAGTAGTATGGTCTTGTTCAAGACCCTTTGTAAAGGGTCTGAACAAGACCGAAAGTACTCGGCTATCTCGGTTTTTTTTATTTTTTTCCTTCGTGGCAAAAACCTTTATTTATACATAGCATCACGTTTTATATACTTCGTGATCAAGTATTCATATATATATATAGATATATATTAATATATATATATATATATATATATATATATATATATATATATATATTATATATATATATATATATATATCTATATATTATATATTGGACATCTACTATGAGATTCAGGGTCTCTGTAACACGGTTTTTTTTACTTTGCTCCTTGTCAAAGCATCGGATGTAGCTGAAAGTTGACATATGTATATTTTACAACCACACACAAATTTTGTCAGCATTATCAATAACCTAAACCCGATAGTTTTAATTTTTATAGAGTAAAAATGATCTAGCCGACGCCATGGCCAATGATTACGAGCCAAGAGTCGAAAAACATTCATTACGTAAGCAAGGTAAACAAACACCTTTGGACGAAATGTTGCCCCGCCCATCCACCAGACAGACACTCCATCGGCTCTAAAACCCAAAGACTTTATGAATGGCGGAACGATACATAGATGTGGGTGGGGTATGTGCTAGGGTAGTAACTGTAGCAGTAGTGCCGCAACAGTATAGCAGTAATATACATGAATTAAACGTTTAGGCCAACTGCTGGGATCCTTGAGGATCATTTAGCACTTCTTACAACTACTCGAGAAATTAGTTTTTTATAGCCAGAAGTTAAGTTTTCTAATCCAACAATGCCATGATAGCCTTCAGTGTTATCCTGAATTATAACGAGGCCAAAGTGGGTGGAGCCTCATGAAGTCGTCATTCTGACGATAATTATTGGTGAAGGTTTAAAGCCAATATACGGTACCGGCTATTTTTTTTCAGTAAATAGTGAGATACCCAATAAATAAAAATTGCTTGACATTGGATGTAGCAGTTATCAAATCAAGCTTGTCTACTATGTTTTTGATAATTACCAACTATTCCCTACATCTTGTCAATCTGATTGTGACCTATAAAGTAGACTGTAATTTCTTAGGACACTTATTTTGGGAGTTAGACTAATAATCGAAGTGTTTTTGTATTTAATAACATATTTTGTTGGTTTGTTCATTATGACAATTATCAGTGGAGAGGTTCCAGAGTTCATAAAGGTGTACTGCTTTGCTTGTATTTAAATTTGTATGTCATTGTTGTCAGAGGTTTAGCCTTCGTTACGTATAGCCAATCATCCATCGAGAAAGAGGGAAGAAATGCTGTCATAAGTTACGTAACGAGTGCGTTCGAAACCTTTTCTCTGAGTAAGTTGGCCCGTCTTCAAAAAAAAGTCACTTTTACATTATAAGTACCAAATTTATTCAACGTACGTAATGCAGAGTACAGTCAAAATTTATGTGTAGATATAATATGTATTCTGAATAAGCGTTATATTTATGAAATGCATAGATAAAAAGTTATTGCGAAAAAACCGTGTTACAGTGGCCCTGAATCTCATAGTAGAGTCAGTAGCAAGTAAGGTTTTAAATTCGTTGACCCAGTGGCAAGTGAGGCTTGATAAAGGTCGACTTACAGTGCTTTGCTGTGGTCAAGGCATCACAGGTTCCTAATTATGGTCCCAAGAAAGAGTATCATCATTATAGCAAGAACTGTTGTCATAAATAAAATAATCTGGGAAAACGTGACAATGGCATCTTTTCGAAAGTGAGATCTACAAAAATATTCGTCGCAGTTTATTTGCTGAAACTATGATTATGGTGGTCGACCAGTGATTCAATAGGACGCAGACTACAGCTTAGGCTATAGGCCTTGAAAAGAGTATACAGAAATTTAACCCCATGGCATGAATTTTCTTAATATTGACTTACGTGTGGGCCCGTAAAGTTGACATGCAGCATATTTGGTAGTGTTGAATTCTTTCCATAGCGGTGTTGTCGATTTTAGAGCTATGTCTGTGACTGCATTCTTGAATATTGCTGCATATCGGTACTTTCCCGGACTACTCGCCTCGCTAGCCATAGACTTGATGACATCATCTGGCTGGTAGTCCCAGCCACCATTCCAATTGGGTTTTCTGCAACATGCGGGTATTTTGGAGAAGAACGACGTGGGGCATTTGTTTTACATAAAGGAAAATCTCGTGGAAAGTTGTAGACTTGCTCATTTCAAAGATGGACCAAAATATTCTCTAAAATAAAAGAAGAACCTCTTTCTTTTCTGCAGACAACCAGTGACAGAAAGGGCCAATCCTTTAAAAAATCGAACCTGGTCAATAAATAACGTTTTTGGTAAATTTGGGAATCAATCAGTATTTGATCAGCTATTTTCAAAATTAAAGAAATATTTCTTTTTAAATACAAAATCATCCCTGATGTTACTGGTGGACAGTAACATGAGTGAGGGGAGGGGGGGGGGGGGTGAGAAGCTTTTACCCTAATTTTTTATTCACATTAAGCATTTAAAGGCAAAATAAAAGGATATTTTTTCACACTCCAGGGGAATGGAAGGGCGCCTGTTTGTCAATGTTGCAACCTAATTAATTTTAATTTTACTCTTTCATTCTAAATACGTGCCTATAGTTTGAATAAGCAAATAAATATAAAACTACAAATCAA